>NC_090225.1:35232186-35434686 GCF_024489055.1 Chanodichthys erythropterus
AGATGTCAGCTGAAGTTATAAAGATGAGGCTGATGCTAAATTCTTAATTTGCAGTGCTTGTCAAATAAAACCTCAAAGAGTCCAACATAATTTAAAACAATAAAGTCAAATATTAAATATATACACATAATTATATTTATATAGATCACAACCAGAGGGCAAGCATATTTTCATGTATATCATGAAGTACAGTATGTTCTTCCATACATTGCCACTGAAATATATTCTTAAAGGGACAGTTCATCATATACTCATCTACTCATGCTTTCACAACTCTGTATGAATATCTGTATCTTCTGTGGTAAACAAAAATAGGATACTTTCAAAATGTGTGTGTGTGTGTGTGTGTGTGTGTGTTTGTGTGTAAATATAATTTGATCATTTGAGAAAAAAAAAAAAAAAAGAAATACCTAAAGATTTGAAATGAAATCAGGGTGAGTTAATAATGACAGAGTTTTAATTTTTGTGTGGACTATCCCTTTAAGAAATCATATTGATTTAAAACGTTTTTTTCTTCTTCTTCTCAGTCTGTATCACTTGTTAGAACTTCACATAGCCTCACTAGAGTACATCTTACCTTTCTTGAACTGCTCCAGCATTGCATCCAGTTTGGTGTCGTTAAAGACACAGTGCAGCGGGTGCTTGTAGAACTGAGTGATGGTTTTTAACGGGGTGCAGTCATCTGGATCAACAAATGCCAGATCTTTGACAAACAGAATATCAACAATATTAGACCTTTCATTCTCAAACACAGGAATGCGAGTGTATCCACTCTGCATCACGTCTGACATGGTGTAGAAGTCCAGGATGGCATCCGAGGCCAGCATGAAGCAGTCATTGAGAGGGGTCAGCACATCTTCCACCGTTTTGCTCCTGAGTTCCAGAGCTCCCTGGATGATGTTCAGCTCCTCTTTCACCAGGTCATGATACGGGTCAGTAACTCTCAGCATAGCCAGTAACTTCTCGCGGGTGTAGAAGTTGCTGATTTCCTGGTGCAGCATATTGTCTAGGAGTTTGCTGATGGGATATGTGATGGGGAACGTCAGCAGCATCAGCGTCTTGGTCAGCCACACGGTCTTGGACGCGATAGCCAACCCGTGCCTGGACGCAACGGAGTGCGGAAAGATCTCTCCGATGAAGAAGATGAGAAAAGTGCACGCTGCAGTGCAGATGGACGTCACTCCGAGGATCTGGCACATCCAAACCACCAGGAAAGTGTTGGTGAGCACGTTGCACAGCACCAAGGTGCACAGGACGTAGTTGCCGTGTTTGCGCACCGACTCGATCTTGTGTGCGTACTTTTGCTCCTTGTCCGTGCCGCTGTTCTGCAGCACTCTGAGCTCCACCGGGTCCAGCGCGAGCATGCTGATCACCAGCCCGCTAAAGAGCGCGGACAGCGCCAGCAGCAGCACCGACAGACTCGCTTGCAGCCACCCGTCCGCATGCGGCGGCCGCTCCACCACCGCCAGCCAGAAGTCGCGCGTCCGGTAGTGCTCCCACTTGATCCCGTCAAAGGCGCACATGGAGTAATACTTGATTTTCTCTCCTCTGCGGAGGTCTTTGGCGAGCAGCTCCACCAGGATGGAGTTTTGACTGGAGGCTGACTTGAAAGAGCCGAGGAGCTCTATATCCGAGCTCCTGGCGCTTTCCTCCACGCACAAGTTGCGTTTGGGATGCACCTGCCCCTCTCTGCCAGGCTCCGGCTCCTCTATGAAGGCGATCCACGGCGCGGCTGTGCCGCCAGAGCTGCTGATAGTCCGGTTGAGCCTCTGCGGGGATGCAGCATAGTACACGCGTAACATGAACCGCGTCCCTTCGGTGGCCTTCAGCAGCCCGTCCTGCACGGACAGATCTCCTCCCGTGTCCTCCGGTCGGAAGCCCAGCAGCCCGTGGCTCAGTGCGGGGAGAGCGGAGGCGATTAGGAGGAGCAGAGGCAGGAGGCATGGTCCGGGGATGCGGTGCTGGAGGAGAGCATCCGCAGCATCCGCAGCCATGATGCTGAGTGGGTTGTAGAAGGACATTGGCGAGCTGGATCACGTGGCGATGACACACACCCACGGACACACATATCGGCTCTGTTTGCAGAGTCAGTGTAACAGCTGGAGTCTCGTGTAAATAAAAATGACACCGCAGTGACGTCATGACGCGTTGCAGGGCTGCGATACTGGAAATGTAGATTACAGTCTAGAAGAACTGCACTGAAAGAAAAAAATGGTAACATTTAAATGAACTGGTGTGAAAACAGGCAGAAATATCTCTTTAACGTAACAATTGCAGGTTTCTACAGTGTGGGCAAATCACCAGAGATGGTGTGATACGATTTCTGTTTATTTTACCACTGTAAAGATATAGAATACAGATATAGAACTTTCTTAAAAATGCATTTGAAGTATTTGAATGAACATTTAACTGATTGTCTTTTATACAATGTAATATTGTTTCATAATAAAAGTTATCAAATTATTACTGAGAATTACTGAGACTTTTTTTTTTTTTTTTTTTTTTTTTTTTTTTTTGCATTAGATGACTCTAGGGGGTTCTGAGCCTTAAAATTGAAACTGTGCTCAGATTGTTTTATTGGTCCAAGATACTTTATTGTATTGTATATTATTACAATATAGCCTATTGCACTGTATTGCATGTCCTGATTTGTAGCTGAAAAAGTATTTAATAAAACAACATAAAATGCTTGAATTTCACTGCATCACTAATATTGTATTTCTAAAACAACAATAATAAAATAAATAAAAAATAATTCAATACATATATTTTTAGTGAATGTAATGCAGTATTCCTGAGGATTTAAGGTTTTGGAGGTGAATACAGGTAAAGTAATACTTAAGCTTAATTAACATCTTCATTTAATCAGCTATTAATCCTATGAAATAACATTAATGGATTATATTTTAGACCATGTTTTACACCCACCCGCATTCACTCTATTTTTATGTACAACATTGAAATTATTCAAATTATTTTCCAAAATAGGCATTATTTGAAAAATGTACTCTATTCTATTTTAAACTCAATGCAAAACAACTTTAATGTGGAATATAACGAGTCTTCACCACGAGGTGGCACTCTATAACAATTCGCCACGACTTCCATAACTGAATGCCTCTGAATGATGGAAACTTCCAGACAAGTGATATTATTCTATTTGATTGATAGAACAGAATGAACAATTGTATTTTCGCAACAACTTTACAAATAGTGACATAAGAATAACACATACAATAAAAATGTTATTGTAAATGTTTTTTTGTTTTTTGTTTTTTTAAATAAAATGCCTCTAAATATATTCAAACATGCATACAAAACACATAAACTTCAGTGTGTGTGTGTGTGTGTGTGTGTTTGAGTTTGAGCTATTAATCATTTTTGTAAATCTAAGACTGAACCTGAACTAGTTTAATCACATTGTATAACACAATCTTCATTGATTTGCATTCCGTTTTTCGTTCCCAAAAGCGTGAAATTCGTTCTGAGGGATGTTTGTTATATTATTTCTAAATGTCAAAAAACTCACTTCGCCGATAGCAGGGTGAAACAATACATTGCGGTCTCATAAACACTTATTTTATTCCCTGAGTAAGTTGGAGCCGCAGGCCTAAAGCAGACAGCCAGTGAAACACCATTCCTAACAGTTTACGAGTAAGATAAAACTATAAGAAAAAGAAGAAAATGGAGATGTTTGGCTGTGTGTGCTAACCACTTTCGTCTGCTCAGCATCACTCGCTTCCACCTCATAAATCAGAGACAAATATGTGGAGGGTTTTTCTTCTTCTTCTCTCTTTCTCGTATTGCCCACGACTCGTCAACATCCAGAGGGACCCGTATGTTAAGCCTTGACCTTGTCGGGGGTCTGCACGGAGGGCTCACAGGACAGTTAGCAGGCTCAGGAAACCTTTAACTAATAAGATATTGATGGTCCATTTAGCTGAAATGTTGCAAGTCCTTCAGGAGCCTGTTTGGAAATAGTGGGAGTGCCGTGCTCGGATGGTTTCACTACAAGACTATATTTTCTGTTGTTGAGTGAGAAGAGGGAAAATCACGACACCAATATAAAAAGAATATAAAAAATAGAAAACAATGCGATATTTAGTGCATATTATTTAGTTGTTTAACCCAATGCATTTTAAGATTACTATTAGGACATTACCAAAAACGTTGCTTTCATAATTCTGTTTTATTTCTGCTGCAAATAAAAATTATTTCATATTTCGGCAGGACATTAATAGTATTCATGAACTTTAAACCAGGTGAGTGGACAATTGCCTATTATTATATTAATAACTGAAAATGTCGACGTGTTATTTTTTATTTATTTAGCCTATATGAACTTTCACAAATTACCCGACCAAAATAGTATCTATATACAAACATATTTGTAATGGTAGCCTATTTATAACCTTCTGCTCTTTAGTTTTTTAATCTTTCTCTTCGCATCTTATCAGTATACTCTTGTCATTTTAATAATTAATAATGTGCGTAAATATTATATTATTTCATAAACAAACGTTTGAACAGAAATTACATTTAAGTGAAGTTGAAAAGTCTCCATTCAAAATAAATGTAAAGTGTATTTTGTAGCAAGAACTAACTTGATATTCTAAAAATGTGGAAGCATATACAATTTTTTATTCATGTTTTTAATTGACTTTTCGAATGGATTTCTTTTTTCTTTTCTTTTTTAGTTTAACCTCGCACTGTTTTTTTGTTGTTGTTTTTTCTCAGAAGGGGAGCAACAGATGCACAATTATCTGGACTCCTTTAAAGCCTACTGTTTTGTTTTACATAAAACTATAAAGAAGACGGTATATTATTGACCGTTAAACCTACTTGATATATCATGCACCCAACAGTCTCTAAAACGGTGAGTTCCAGTTTTAGAAAGCTACAAATACACTTCAAAAGATTTCTCATATAAAACTTGATAAATCTTGTCATAAATCTATAAGGTTAAAGAGAGGCGCCCTGTCTGGTTTTCTGCCAAGAAATATACTGTAAAAACAGCACAGAGTCTTGTTTTCTTTCTGTTTTGTTTTATTCTCTGCAGAAAGCGGATGAGTAAGTGAACGGTCGCTGGACGCCGGGAGAGTTAGGCCAAAGTCTCAGTCATAAAATACATGAAAAATTAAAATAAAAATCACACGGTTACCGTTAATAAACAACAGGGTCATGAGACAGAGCGTTATTATTGTCTATATTATTGATCTGTGCACTTCTCATGTTTAATAAGAGCATGACACTGGTCAATCACCAGTTGAGATGATCGCACGCCGGTGGTGTGTCATGGCACAAAATGCAGCCTACTCAAGAAATCGAAATTTTTATAGGCTAAACCATATGTTAAGGATTTTAAATAATTTTAAATTTGGTGCATAGGAAAGCGTTGCGAATGGACATCTATCAATAGTTTACTGTAGCTTAAGCCTACACAATTACTTTATCGAAAAGATGGAAAACTAGTTCAAGTTGGTGTCTTTTGTAAACGAATATTTCAAAAAGATAAAGCAAGCTAATTTTTCAGACGCAATGAGCCGTTAGGAGAACACGAGGTGAACTGTATATGGTTCATGATTTATTTTTTTTTTTCGTATTTTTTCAAATGCTACACAGTTTGCTTCCTTCGAGACCATCAGTCTCGATATAGTTACAAAACGCACACAACGGGTTATTCATCTTTCATCAGGTGTTTCCCCCCCCCCCCCTCTCTCTCTCTCTCTCGGAGAAAATATATTTCCCCCTGTAAATATGTAACTGTTATTAGGCTATAATTACATATTTTATTTTATTCTTTAACTTATTTTATTATGTTCCTCCAATAAGTGATTTTAAAAGAAATATATGCGAGTGAGTGACACGTAGCCTATAAGTTTGCCTTATTTTATTATTCCCCCAATAAGTGATTTTTTATAAGAAAAATACATATTTGCGAGTGAGTGATACGTATCAATTTGCCTTTTTCCTTTTGAAGAAAACCTCATATTTACACATTTGTAAATGCGCATCAACATATCAATATATCAACTTGTAAATGGGTCAGCGAAGACGAAATATAAACACAAAACTAGTTGTTTTATATTAGCCTACTTGAATTGCAAGTCTGCGCGATGTTCATCTTACGCAACTTTTAGGCTAATTCTTTTTGCGTAAACTTATTAAAAAGAAAACAAGTAGCAGTCTTTCACTATTTGCAATCACTCAAGTGCAACAATAATATTGCATCGTTCTCAGACATCGCAAACAACAGGACTGAATTTTAAAATAAGGTGAACAGTTGATTGGACTACATGTGGTCATTTTGACAGTCACACTTTTTTTTAGACGATTAAAGGAAAACTACATATTGTTTTAGTAATTGAAATTCAATTTTTAGTAAATAGAAATAGCAGAAAACAAGACTAGAGTCTTTAAAAAAATAACGATATTCAAATTAGAACCAGAAAGGGCTTTTTAGCTTGAACCTTTTTACTTTTTAATAGTTCTTTAGATCACAGCCATATGCTGGTGTTTAAAAACAAACAGCATGTGAAGAACCTATAAATGTAACATCAGTAACTTTTTAACTCGTACAGCCATAGTTGTGGATATAAAAAGAAGATTCTTTGCTGAACCAAAGAACCCCTGAAGAACCATGGCTTGTCTGTTTGCTTCTATTTATTTTATTTTGTTATTTTTATTTTTTTTTTTACCTTTTTTCGTGCAGGCAGAGAAATTCTGCTTCAGACACCCCCACCAGAAGACGCTTCTGTTAAATAAGAGTCATCTTACCTTTAAGAGCCGTTGCGTTACTACAGAGGGCGGTGCAGGGGCAGCAGTGTGATGGAGGCTGGCCCTGGGGCGTCAGTTTACTCCAGCTAACTCCAAAACAGCTGAAGACAGGGGGGCTGAAAGAGACATCAGCGATCCTCGTTCTAGGAGGGGCATAAAAACACTTCAGGTGCTTTTTTGATCGGGTTTTATAAGGAGATCTCTGCTGGATCTCCCTCACTGCGCTCCGCCCGGTGCTTGAGGACAGAAGATGCCCAGGCAGTTCTTCTGCCCAGTGTTCGGCTCGTCACTGTGGTTGGCACTGATACTCCAATCTCTCATTTCCTCCGCCGCTACCTACAGGAGACCAGTGTCCGGAGGGAAGAGACAGAGCTTTCTGGAGAGAACCTTAATTTTACTGGACGTGAATACTCGAAGCCCGGTGAAAGTTTTGAATGACAACTTCCTCTCGCTGCAGTTGGACCCATCTATCATTAAGGATGGCTGGCTGGACTTCTTAAGGTAATGCAGTTTTGCAATCGCATCCTGCGCCTGGTGATGCTTTGGTGATGCTGATGTGTTTGTGTTGTTTTAGGAAGACCAGAATTGCCTGTTGGAAAAGCCTGATTTGTTTTGGAACACGGTAGCTGCATGGTTTAAAACTGGTAGACCATATCGGACTAGCAACATACAATCTTAAAGTGGTCAAGCTTGACCAGATAATGACCAGCTAGAAACCATGTTTTCCATGTTCCAACCACAGCTACCCGGCTTAAACTGGATTTTCCAACAGGAACACTACTAGACATTATCAATAAATCATTCCAGTACTTCTCAAATACCTAATAGGCTACTGATATCTAATAGCATACTACTTTTTAGTCTATCAACCGCTCCCTTAGTAGGCTACACAACCAAGTATTTTTCTAAAAGTAGGTTACCAACCCCTTTTGCTCTTATTAGATGTTTAAACTTACATATTTGGTCGCGCTCTTTGGAAATTAGCATTTCTGTGCAGTTTATATTGTTATCATGTAAAACACCACGCGTTTTTCGCACTCATGGACATTCATTTTACGCGTAAAGTAGAATTTATCATGTTTACTCGCGAGGCTTAAAACAACATCTGTTTAATCCCAATGAAACAGTGTTGTGGGATGATGTTAGTCCATGATATTTCTCTGAATGGGTCTACTCGACGTGCGAATAAGAATTGTATATCAGAGCGTGAACCCTTAATATAGCCTACATACGCGCAGATTTGAATGGTTGTGATAATTTGCACACCAGGGCTTGACCTGGAAGTGAATATGAGTGTCCCAGCCCCCAGAGGAGAAAAGACACAAAAACATACGGAGAACCGAAATGTAAGTGTCTTTTATAGACCCTAACAGGTTTGAGTAACGATATAGCCTAGTGTTTACTCCCGATATGTAATCGAATAATTATTATTATAGGCAGGATGAGGTGTTGGAACAAGTATAATCAAAAGAATTTAAGAAGTGGCCCACATAATTCTGAACCCCAATCTGCTGTCGTGGCATTATTGTTCGTTTTCTGTCGTGTACAGTGCACGTTACCGCAGATTAATGTGGCAGGCTATAGCTTTTGGGTTTTACATTTTGCGTATAGCCTACTTCGTTTCATTATATGTATGGAATAAAACCAGGACCAAATATAAGCGTAATTTGACTTTACTGTAGGACACTTACCCACAACTTGAAGATTTATATTGTCCCCCCCCCCCCGCCCCCCAGCAACAGATTTGAACAGTGGCCTATTTGTTGCCCAATGTTTAGCTCATGATATGCACATGCACACGTTTAAAATAAGGTTTTCATAATATTAATGCTATAGGTATCAATAATACCCATAATGTTATGTATTTATATCTAAATGTATTGCAGTTATTGTCGCCATTATTCTGCCGTACGTTGCACTAATATTATTTTTCTTTTAAACTGTTAAATTGTAGTCCCAAAATAACATTATTCACGCTTCATGCTCGGTCTGATTAAAAGTATTAATTCACATTATTGGACGTGACAGCAGATGAGCGAAATGTGAGTGTATATGCCGCTTACTTGCTCGTTTTCTGTCTGTCTCCAAAATGTATTTTCTAAAAATCAGTTTCGGCCCACCGACCACACCACAGGCTTCACCGATTATTTGTGGCAATTTAGCTTGTTTTCTGTTTTACAAAAGAATATGAAACAATTCACATAATATATTTTATTTCACGACTATTTTATTTTATTGTTCTTTTATTTTATCTGTTGTTGTTTAAGTTCTGGACTCTCATAAGCGGAATATTTGCGCAATTTATAGGCCTACTTTTATGTGAATCTTTTACAGCTTCTCTTTTTACGACTGGTACCGTATTATGTCTCATTATTTAGGAAAGCACTAAAAGAAGCTTGTATTTAGCCTATTTATTTAGAAAGAAACAAGCGTGTAGCACCACAGACTACAGCTCTGTGCGAAATAATCAGCATGCGGCCTGAAACACAAAGACTCAATCTCACGAATTTCAGTCCTGCTGTGAGTTCCCGTAAAAAAAGTTAAAGCACCAATCTAATGGCGACAACCAGGTCAATGCAAACAAATAAATATCATATCAAATAAATAATACAATAAGAAGTTTATAATTATTTATGAGTTTTGATATATTATTGCTGTAAAAATTATCCTTTTTTTTTTCTCGTGCCGGCATTACAGACTTACAGACAGTATAGCACATAACATATAGGCTATATATATATATATATATATGTGTGTGTGTGTGTATGTTTTGTGTCTTTATATAATTTAAAAGGCTAAAGATCTATATTAACTAGCCTTAAAGAAGAAATTAATGAATTTATTCAGTTTATTGTACATGTTCCCTCTGATGTTCTAATATCGTGAAGTAAATCTTCATGATTTTATGCACTATTCAATATTTAATCAGGTAGCCTAAATAACTTGCTTCATATGGTGACTACTAATACTGTATATACTATGACTGAATCAGAAGGCTGCACACATGAAAGTCATTTTTAAGGGTCCTGAATAACTCCTTAAGTTAAGCTCTGTTTAAGTTTTACAGTGTAGTTTCATTCGCAGTGATTCTGTAGTAGCCCTACGGGTTTCTCTGAGAATAGCTGGATCTGTGATCTACATCTTTCTGTATCCACAGCTCCAAGCGGTTAGTCACTCTGGCACGGGGACTCTCTCCAGCTTATTTGAGGTTTGGGGGCAAACGGACTGACTTCCTTCAGTTTCATAACCTGAAGAATCTTGCAAAGTTTAGAGGGCCTGGACCGGACTATTACCTCAAAAACTATGAAGATGGTGAGATCTAATTTGGTCATTTTCAATTAGGCAGGTATTTTGCATATATTATTGAGATGAAAAAACTATTTGTACCTCAGAAAACTTGATGAAGAAAAAACACTAAACTATGGAAAATTTAACTATATTTCATGATAGGTATAGTTCACCCAAAAATGAAAATTCTGTCATCATCAAGACTTTCTTTCATCTTCAGAACACATTTTTTATTTTTTTATTTTTATGAAATACGAGTGCTTTTTGTCTCTCCATTGACAGCTACGCAACTACCACTTTGATGCTTCAAGAGAGTTCATAAAGAGATCGTAAAACTAATCCATATGAATTGAGCGGTTTAGTTCAGATTTTCTGAAGAGACTTAATTGCTTTATACAGTATGAACAGATTAAATTTAGGTTTTTATTTTATATAAAAACATTGAGCAACGAACATAAACAGAAGCTCAACCGAACCTGCTTGAAGCGCGAGAACAAACCATTTGCAGAAGCTCAAACGTGCTGCGTAACATGAGAACGAACCTCATTGGTTCTTCTCAAACATGCTTGAGCTTCTGTTTACCACAAGTGACGTGTGAGTTGATGAATGTTTATATGTGAATAAAAGCCTAAATTCAATCTGTTCATCATATAAAGTGATCAAGTCTCTTCAAAAAATTTGGACTAAACCGCTCAATTCATATGGATTAGTTTTACGATCTCTTTATGAACTTTTTGAAGCATCAAAGTGGTAGTTGTGTATGGAGGGACAGAAATCTCTCAGATTTCATTAAAAATATCTTCATTTGTGTTCTGAAGATAAACGAAAGTCTTACGGGTTTGGAACGACATGAGAGTTGGTAGTTAATGACAGAATTTAAATTTTCGGGTGAACTAAACCTTTAAAGCTTCATGTGCAATTCCATACTATGTGGACAAATGTGCATGAATAAACCTAAAATATATATAAATAAAAACTGATGAATTTAATTTATTCAGTTTACGCCTGTAGAAAAGAAATGGCTTTTTAATTATGAAGACTTTTTAATCAATAAACAGAACAGAAAGAAATATATTTTGAGTATCTGGTAAACATGTGCACAATGCAAACCACATTCATACATTGCTCTTTTAGTGGTTAGTTTGTCCTCTTGATGGCCAGATATACACACAAAAAATAACTCCAAAAGCATTCTCGCGGTTTCCATGCAGACATAGTGCGCAGTGACTTCGCCCTGGACAAACAAAAGGGTTGCAAGCTGGCCAGCCACCCAGACATGATGCTGGAACTGCAGCGGGAGAAAGCGGCTCAGATGCAACAGGTCTTGTTGAAAGAACAGCTCTCCAACATCTACAGTGAAGTTACATTAACAGGTAGGAGATTACAGCAACATGCAGATACTGAGCTAATATACTGGGTTAGACTTTGTTTTTTGCCTCAGAGTTTCAAAAAATATTTAGGTTTTTAACAAATGTATTGAATGGTGCATAATGTTAGTGCTGATCAGTAGGAATCATTAGTCCTGTAGATGGTTTGATATCTCAGGTGCTTTCTGTGTTTATGTTGTTTGAGCTTGTTGAGTTGTTTTGTCTCATTGACGTCCAAGAACATTGGTACAGTGATGTAATGCTTGCTGCTTGTTCCAGAAACGCATAGGTTTAAAATGATGAGACATTGCAGCGCACAATCAGCCAAGCATATGGTTTTATTGATCACTTTCAACAGCTGTGCTTTGCCTGTTTGTAAATCCAGTGTCCAATTTCAGATTTCATAGTCACACACACAGACACTGTCCCAAATGTTCAGATCATTTTAGGGCGAGTAATTGTTTGAAAGGAAGAAATCTCAGAGGACCTGTCAGAGACCTTTGTAGTACCGAAAATGTCAGATCGAGGATAGAATGAAGCTGAATGATGACATATACAAAAGGCCAGTGGAAACAACAGCTGACAATGATTTCAGAAAATGACACTTTGTAAAGCACCCGCTGTAGTTCTGGGAGGAAGAGCAGTTATTGCCTGCAATTTGAATCCGGTCAGTAGTGTCTTTTGTGTGCATATTTATGAGGATGATTCACTAAAAAATATGGTGTAAAAAGATGTTTTGGTTGGACCAGGTGTGATATTTTGTTCTGGGTCACTAGAACTATGTGTTGATTTATTTTGCAGGGACACTGTTGTTGATTATTGACTTCTGATCCAAGGGAATTGAAGGATTAATTAACTCCAGAATTAAAATTTCCTGATTATTTACTCACTGCCATGTCATCCAAGAGGTTCATGTCTTTCTTCAGTTTTCTTCAGAAAACATTCCAGGATATTTCTCCATATAGTGGACTTCAATGGGGACCAATGCTGATTGCAGTTTCAATGCAGCTTAAAAGTGCTCTACACAATCTCAACCGAGGAATAAGGTCTTATCTAGTGAAACAACCAGTCATTTTCTAAAAAAATAAAAATGCATATACTTTTTAATCACAAATGGTTATCTTGCACTAGCTCTGCGATCCACAATTTCACACATTACATAATCATGTTGGAAAGGTCACGCGTGATGTAGGAGGTAGGGATGGGCATTTTTTCAAAAATATTGTATTCGAATATTTGGGCTCGTAAAAAACGAATATTCGAATATTCGTTTATTTAAATGAGGTTAAATGAGAAGGATGTGCTTGTTTTATGTTCATCAAGATTTTGTAACCATTTCTGAACAAGCTTACGATTAGGCAATACACAACAAGCTTACATTATATCTTAAGGTTTTCTTTTAGTTCAAAGCATTAAACAATATGTGTAAACAGAAAATATTAAGAACAAAAGCATTTAAGCTCAAGCAGCGCGAGCGGGAAAAATACTAATAAAGCAGACAGCGCCAGTTATCGTACAAAACGTAGCCTACATAATACCCTCGAGTCAGTAGCCTATATGGTTATCGTGTTTATATTTTTTCACAAGTTCATGTTGAAAAAAACAATAAAATCCACATGCTCGGGTGAGAAAACGAGCTACGCTGACAGACGTTGCAGAGACAAAGTAAATAATAATACATAACGGTGTGCTAAGCTAAGTTTCTAACAGTAACGTTAGCACCTTGTTTTCTGTTCGTAAATATGTCTCCCTCGACGAAACTTAAAGGAAACATATGTCTCAAAATCATTTTACTATCAGATCTTCTTGGCTCACTCTGGGATAACTTACAGCTGAGCTTACCTGTCGTGAATGGAGTGATGGACAGCCGTCTTTCCTCTCTGGTGTTTAGATTTCACGTGCTTTCTCCATATGGTGGTTATATTATGATAACTCAGTCATTAATTCATTTGATCAAAAGTATTTCCATTGTGTAAGATCATTTTCATCCAAACTGTGCAAGACAGACGACAACATTATGTGACGATCAATTGAAATAAACTTGTTAAACGTGCTCCACAGCGCCACCCGGTGCATTTAGTTATAACTGCGAGTTTTAGTGCTTAGGATTTATCATGGATTCACTGCATTTACGGCCAGCAAAGCAACATAGTAAAATTCGAATAGTATTTTTATTTTTCGAATATTAATTACAGGTCGAATATTCGACTATTTGTGCACACCCATAGTAGGAGGAAGTACATACCCAGTGTTTACAAGGCAAAAAACAACGATGTTGGACGATTTTGAAGTTGGAGGAGAAAATGAGATTAGTTTTTTCGCCCTATCCTACCTTTTAAAGTACTTCCACCTACGTCATGCATGACTCTTCCAACAAGATTACGTAATGTGTGAAGTCGTGGTCGCGCTTCGCATAGCTAGTGCAAGATGAGTATTTGTGGTTAAAAAAAAAAAAAAAAAAATATATATATATATATATATATATATATATATTTTTTTTTTTTTTTTTTTTTTTTTTAAATGACAAGATCGTTTTGCTAGATACGATCCTTATTCCTCTTCTGGGATCGTGTAGAGCCCTTTGAAGCTGCATTGAAACTGCAATGTGGACCTTCAACCTGTTGGTCCCCATTTAAATCTACTATATGGAGAAAAATTCTGGATTTTTTCCTTAATTTCTTTTTGACTGAAGAAAGACAGACATGAACATGTTGGATGACATGGGGGTGAGTAAATTCTGGATGGAACTAATCCTTTTTTTGGGGGGGTTTCCTTGACAGATTCGCTTTTTTCATTGTTTTATTATTATAATCGTTGCTGTAATCTCAATGTAAACTAAAATCACTATCAGGTACAGTCAACCGGAGCGAGATTATTTGTTTAAAGCAGATTTACTGTGGAAAGATTGTACTAAATTTTATGTCAAGCACTGTGCAAGTTCCAGTGCAGGTCACGCTGAATGTTTTCTTATTAATATTGATATACAAGCTCAGATGAGAATTTCTGAACTGCTCTTGGCGTCAAATAAACCCGAATGTTGTTCATTCATATCTAAACCATTATCGTTTTCATGCCAGATACAGCAAAAAGCACTCTTCTAACTTTCAGCCGTATTTTCCAAACATCTTTTTACGCACATCTGCGTTTGACAGGGCGGCTGTAAGAGGAATTAGGACTAAACACACTTAGCAAAGGAATCTCTCTCTCCGTGGATCTCAGCATGTGTGCTGTAGCAAAAAGCCCGTCGTGTGTATGACTGATTGGTGAGAATGAAGACACCTGGGTGTATGGCACAGACGGGTCTGTTAGCAATCAGGACACCCCCTGCGCAGTCACTGGCAGGTGGCAGGGGAATTGCAGTGAGATGTCCTGCCCCATCCATTTCCACTCAGCACAGGTCGGCTTTTCTGACCCTTTCTCATTACAGCTATCAGTAATAGGCGCGAAAGCCCCCTGCCAGTTAAAACAAACCGTGGTGAGACAAGCCCAAGGTCATACTAGCTTTCACCTCTACACTCGCTACAGTTTAGTCCAGTTTAGTTAAAGCAAACCATCTGAGACAAGTCGAGGTCAGGGCGCTTGAAACTCTCAAGTTGCTACAGTTCCACGCTGCTTTTACGTTCCATGATGCTGCCTGTTGTTTGAGCTCCTCTTTCACTTCATTCTCCGAATTCAGTCATTGTTTGTTTCTTACAATTGAATGTAGCATAAAAGATTTGAATTTCCTGTATTTATGCTTGTAAGAAAAAAGAACAGTGTTAAAGGGAATTTTAGATTAGAAATTAATAATAAAATAAATAAAAAAAACAGTAAAGTGGATGGGTTTTTAACCAAAACTTTGCTTAAAAACCTGTTGTACACAATCTACTACAAGCCTTTTGTCATTTGTTTGATAGTTCATACTTTTTTAGCAAGTAAAATGTATAGTTCTAAACATGAAATCGTGAAATCTTTTAATTAATTTTATGATTATTATATTTTATATAATTATATTTTGGTAGTTATATTTTAAGATGAACACTTTTTTCAGGCTCTTCAGGAAAGTATATTTGTACATCTCTCAATCATCATTTTTTGTCCAGTATTACATATGTTTTGCCCTCTTTGATCGTGAAACTAAGACATATTATTGGGAGATACTGACAATTGGTGTATGCATTTTATGTAAGTAGTCTGCTATACTACTATAAAGATTTCACTGATTTACATTGCAAGCCATCAGAATTTCATCTTACTTTTTGGCCATATAAATATCAGCAACTGCACTAAATTGCATAGTTTTGCTCAGTTTGGGCCTCTTACTGATATTGAAGTGTTTTTTTCCTTGAGTGTGAGTTCCATATCATAATATAAGCCATAAAAGCCTGATGTGTCAAATATGTTACTCAACAAAAAATGCATTTAAAAAAAAAAAAAAAAAAAAAAAAAAAAAATTCTGGCTATTATTTCATATATGGCTTTACAGGGTTAGGTGATGAGCTGCCACGCTGAGATCATATGAACAGCAAAATACTATTTGCTTTATCATGCCTGACTGCAACACATTTTTACAGTACCATTGGTACACTAAAAAATGCTGGGTTAAAACAACATAAGTTGGGTTAAAAATGGACAAAACCCAGCGGTTGGGTTAAATGTTTGCCCAACATACTGGGTAGTTTTATTTAACCCAACTATTGTTTAAAAATTATTATATGGCTTAGAATGATACCAAAATAGGTTGGAAATTAAAAATCAGACGTATAATAACTAGACACAACAATAATAATCAAAAGGTGAACATTAATAAGCAATTTAATAAATGTTTATTTTTTAATTAATATTAAACTTATTAATAAATATTCATTTATTAAATATATTAATGAATGTTAATTTCCAATATATTTCGGATTCATTTTAAGCAAACAATACAGTAGCCTAATTTTGAAACAATAGTTGAGTTAAATAAAACTACCCAGTAGAAGGGCTGTGCAATTAATTGTATTTATTTGGCTTCCAACGATTATGAAAACAAGATAATCGAGGTAAAACGATTACTGTAACTTACCGCTGCTGCATTCCGTTCAGCACACCTTCCTTTCCTTCACAGTGGTGCACTTTTCATTCCTCCCTAAACCAAACTTAACATCCAAATCAGCCGAATAAGAGAGGGATGTAAAATGCCGTCAACTGTTGCTAAACCTGTGTTTGATATTAAACATAAACCGTGCTATTAAAAAGCGCATTAAACCGCGAAACGGAAGCTGTTCCCTAGGCGGCCAACTGTGCGCGCGCTCCGAGAACGCGCACGAGCATTAAGCAAAGGACTTCAGATACGCGCCAAACAGTCAAATAGCCAGCACAAATATATCGAAACGCCGTTTTGGTAAGTATCCTCGTAAATGCAGTCGGTTATGCCTTAAGTGTACACTGAGAAAGTGCGCGTGTGTATTGCTGCCTACGTGCTATCGGAAATTTGATAAAAACCACTTATTCGTGATTCCGAGCTTATCACATTCATGTTACGAAATGAAAGGATGTTCATGTGCAATTTTTACCTAGCAAACTCGTATTTACCATAATTTCGAAACCCCGTGAAGGCAGCATAACAGTAACGTTAGGCCTGTAGTGGGTCCGTTCAGCTCTTAAAGGGACAGCATCCAACATTATTGCTAAAGTCATTGTTAATCTAACAAGAAAAGACAAAGATAAAATCACTCACTGCTCTTGAATTAATAACTTTTTTAGTTTCAAATAATAATTAGTCTATATTTAATGTATACAGCACTTACTTGATTACTTTATTCAATTTCTGTTGGGTATTCTGTTAGTACATCTTTCTGAAAAACCTAAAACACTGTTTATTTCATTTGTATTTTTGATCTGTTGTATTTTTTGTCTGCTTTGTTTTTAATTAGTTTATTTGTTCTTATTTAATTGTTGACTGTTTATTATCTTCTGTAGCTGTTTTGGGGACTTTTTGCTTACATTAATTAACATAGTATTAGTTTTTGCTGAAGTATTGAAAATTGTGAAATTTCACTGACATTTAAAATGACTCATATCATGAAATAAGACTTTGATTACATCACCAATAATCGTGTTAAATAATCTTGATTTCAATATTGACCAAAATAATCGAGCAGCCCAGTAGGTTCGGCAAACATTTAACCCAACCGCTGGGTTAAAACAACCCAATTGCTGGGTTTGTCCATTTTCAACACAACTTGGTGTTTTTTTTTGTTTTTTTTTAGAGTGCAACAATGTCTTCCAATTACTGAGGGCACCTTTAATGTTCCATCCTAGGTGTTTTATTGATTTAAGCTTGTGTTTCATTTTCTATAGACTTTGCACAAGAATATACACACAACACAATTAGGCAATATTTAGGTTAAATACAGTAGATGCAGGAAAGAAAAGATCATTTGGAATTTAGTATGCAAATAGACAAGGATATCCAAAAATATAGCACTCAAAATGGCATTTAATTTATTTAGAAGAAATCTATAAATTTAGTGAATTCTGACAGACTTTCATTTAGAAAATATTAGGACAATATCTCTATGATGGTTGTATTTGGATGATGTTGTCTTTTTTTGTTACGTTTTGAATGGTGAACCTTGTCCAGGTCATTTCAGGCTTAAGTGTGCAATTCAATGTAGTTGTGTGCTAAATGTTTTGTTAAAGGTGCCATCGAATTGAAAATTGAATTTACCTCGGCATAGTTGAATAACAAGAGTTCAGTACATGGAAATGACATACAGTGAGTCTCAAACTCCATTGTTTCCTCCTCCTTATATAAATCTCATTTGTTTAAAAGACCTCCGAAGAATAGACGAATCTCAACGTAACACCGACTGTTACGTAACAGTCGGGATCATTAATATGTACAACCCCAATATTTGCATATGCCAGCTCATGATCGAGGCATTAGACAAGGGCAGCCAGTATTAACGTCTGGATCTGTGCACAGCTGAATCATCAGACTAGGTAAGCAAGCAAGAACAATAGCGAAAAATGGCAGATGGAGCAATAATAACTGACATGATTCATGATAACATGATATTATGATATTTTTAGTGATATTTGTAAATTGTCTTTCTAAATGTTTCGTTAGCATGTTGCTAATGTACTGTTAAATGTGGTTAAAGTTACCATTGTTTCTTACTGTATTCACGGAGACAAGAGAGCCGTCACTATTTTCATTTTAAACACTTGCAGTCTGTATAATTCATAAACACAACTTCATTCTTTATAAATCTCTCCAACAGTGTGTAACGTTAGCTTTAGCCGCGGAGCACTATCAAACTCATTTAAAATCAAATGTAAACATCCAAATAAATAAGATTACTTACGCGATTAGACATGCTGCATGACAAACACTTTGTACAGATCCATTATTTATATTTATAAATATAAATATTAGCTGTGTGAACTTTAAGCAATGATAGAGAGCTCGGGAGGGGGCGGAGAGCGCGAGCAATTAAAGGGGCCGCAGCCTGAATCGGCGCATTTCTAATTATGCCTCAAAATAGGCAATTAAAAAAATTAATTAAAAAAAATCTATGGGGTATTTTGAGCTACTACTTCACTGACACATTCAGGGGACACCTTAGACTTATATTACAACTTGTAAAAAAAATGTTCCATGGCACCTTTAACATTAAAACCTCTGATTATATAGATTCAAATATAATGAGAGGTTTTAATATTAATAAAAACAATCAGCAAAACTGAATTGCACACCCAAAGCTGAAATGACAACACAAGGTTGGAACACAGTCTATGTAAGGGCTGAATTGTTTGCAGAAATTGATTACTTAAGAGTTTTCGGATTTAAAACAAACCCAGACCAGAATGTTTGTGAAAAATCAATCAAGTGCATTACTGAATTGACTAGTATGGCCAGTGTAACATTCACCTTCAAAGACTTGTTGGATTTGTTGGACATTGTAACCGTACATTTCATCAGTGTGTTAGTTTGAAGTGCTGATAGAGTTGTGGATTCATGAATATGCTTGCATTCATAACCCCACTACAGATGTGTATATCATTCAGTACAAGCAGACATATTAAATATGATAAATATCCACAGTACACCTCTCCAAATGACTTATGCGTCCTTTGTTCGTAACCTGTTCCTGGAAACTTCTCTCTTCCACATGCATTGAGTGAAGTGTCAACTGATATGTAGCTAAATGTGGTGAAGGTAAATTCCATCATGTGCTCAGAGCTCGGCTGTAGAGGGCTTTATAGTTGTCATCGTGTGATTCTCAGCGTGTCTGAGGTCACGGTGCACTTTAGATCAGTGTGCAGCCCTACAGCCAGTTTCCCAGACTCTTAGGAGAGCGGCATTCATCATAAATAACTGTCTCTTTAAATCACACGAATTTGCTTGCTTACGCTCTCTTGCGTTCTTCAGCTCAAAACTGTTCTCCTACATCCACTTAAAGACACGAGGGAGTCTCTCTGTGTGATGCTAGCATGTTAAAATGCTATATTCAAAGCTATTTCCTGCCTGTTTGCACTAAGACAAATGACAGGAAGTTGTCCAGTGAGGGTAGTTTGGGTATTAGCTAGCTGACGGTTAGCCTTTAGCCTCTCATTTTCGTTGACAGCAGTAACTGCTTGAGTTTTTGGTCCTCAAATAGTCATTAAAAAGTAAGGAAATGTTATGTGAGGTGAGGAAACCTCCTGTAATCTTTCTGCATAAAATAAACGCTTAAATCGGAGAAAATGAGGAGTGGCTTTGACCAGATGCTGTCTGGAGTGAGATCGTGCCATTTCACAACACTGCGTCATTTGTTTTCCTTCTACAAGTGTGGGTAACATGCCCATGTTGTTCAGAATTGTTTTTTGGCTCATGGAGCACAGATTTTTGTCCAGTTGAAAACGTTTGCTCCGGAGTTGGGCGGTTATTTCATTGAAATGATTGCTGGAGTATTTTGATGAATACCGCATGGCAGAATTTGATTTGCCAGTCATCGAACAGTCTTCCTGTCCTCTTCTCTCTTCTTGTCTGACTGTGCTCAATGTGACACAAAGAGTTGGGAGTATTTTCCTCCTCCCCCAGCAGCAGCGAAAACACACATGTGTGCACTCAACACAAACACAGTGAGCGCACGTAGAATAGTGTGCTAATGATAGATCTGAGGCTCTGACAGATGTTTCTGCCTGTGAAAGAAAACATGATTTTTTTCTATATCTGAGACATTAAGCAGATACTCACACACATATATAATATTCTCCAGAAGAGTTAAAGGGGTAGTTCACCCAAAAATTAAAGAAATTCTTTCATCATTTACTCACTCTCATGTCGTTCCAAACCCATAAGACTTTCGTTCATCTTCGAAAGAAAAATTAAGATGTTTTAATGAAATGTGAGAGATTTTTGTCCCTCCACTGAAAGCCTTTTCACCCAAAACTCTGATGCTGAAATGTTCATACAGAGATGAATCCAAGTCTTCTGAAGAGATACGATCACTTGAATAGATTTAATTTAAGCTACTATTCACATATGAACACTGATCTGCAAACATATAGCACTCAAATATTATAAAGATTGGTTCTCTCATGTCAATCAAGTGCGGTTTACCATATTTGAGTTCACTGATAAATGTTTATATGTTAATAAAAGCCAAAATTAAAGGGATAGTTCATCCACAAATAATTTACTCACCCTCAAGTTGTTCTAAACCTGTATGAGTTTCTTTTTTCGGTCCCACTTTATATTAAGTGACCTTAACTACTATGTACTTACATCAAAAAATAAGTACAATGTACTTATTGGGTTCATATTGAATTGCAAAACACTTTTGCAGCTATTGAGGTGGGGTACGGGTAAGGTTAGGGACAGGTTTGGTGGTAAGGGTAGGTTTAAGGGTAGGGGTAGGTGTAAGGGATGGGTCAACAGTGTAACTATAAATGTAATTACAGAAATTAATTACAGATGTAATTACATGCAGGTCTTTTTAAAATATAAGTACAATGTAAAAACATGTATGTACACAATAAGTGCATTGTATCAAATTATTAATTTAAATGTAAGTACATAGTAGTTAAGGCCACTTAATATAAAGTGGGACCCTTTTTTCTTTTGAACACAAAAGAAGATATTTTGAAGAATGTTGGTAACCAGACACTTGACGGAAGCCTTTGACTTCTATAGTATTTTTTTCCTACTATGGAAGTCAATGGCTACCATCAACAGAAGAAAGAAACTCATACATATTTGGAACAACTTGAGGGTGAGTAAATTATGACAAAGTTTTTATTTTTGGGTGAGTTATTGCTTTAAATCTGTTTATCATATAAAGCAACTCTGTCTCTTCAGAAGACGTTTATTAAACTCTTCATATGGATTTATTTTACAATCTCAGAATGAAGAGTTTGTGGTGAATAGAGGGACAGAAATCACTCAGATTTCATTAAAATATCTTAATTTGTCTTGCGAAGATTAACGAAAGTCTTATGTGTTTAGAATGACATGAGGGTGAGTAAATGATGACAGAACTATCCCTATTTGAGTGAGCTATCCCTTTAAGAGCTGAATATACAAATAGATTTATGAAGTGCACACATGAATTTTCCTTGTTGCAAAGCTAATGAACAATATTATGATAAGCATAAAAATGTATAGCATACAGCAAAATTGTCTGTTTAATTTCTATTAAGTAAAAGGTTGTCACGACAATTTTTTTTCACTTATTATTAGGCATATTTTTTTTTACAACTATAAAGAGAGAGTTGCAGAGAGAGATGTTGGCAAACATGACGTGAACATTTACAATCTCAGTGTGTGGCATGAGTGAACAGAACTGTAAATAAATGAGACACTAATACGCATAACAGACTGTATAGAATGTTTCCACGTTGCCCATTACTCAAGGCCTCGCTCTTCTAAACGACCATAACACAACAACTGAACTGGAAAAATAAAATGTGCCACAACAGAAGGTTATGAAGACAGAGTGGACTCTAGACATCTCGTAAATGTAACAAAGAGCTGTCAGCCTCAGACTGCGCTATATATTGCTGTTCAATTTGCCAAATGAAGTGATAAACTAGCCTTCAAATGAATTTGCAAGTAGAAACAGATAATAGCAGCATATTTACAATTTTCAAAATAATGAAAATAAACTGTGACCAAATGTTAAGAGAAAACAGATGTTTACAATGCTAGGAAGGAGCCGAAATTCCCTGCTGGGTACACAAACGCAATCTAATAATGATGTTAGCGTCAAAATTAGTTTTAGATCTTAAATGCCTTGAAAATGAATTACACTTTTTGAAAATATCATGTGGTCCAGTGTGGATAATATAATTGTTATTGAAATGAATGAAGATGGTTTTTGTAGGTTTTACAAACTAGGCTCACAGAAGCAATTCTAATGATTTGGTTATTGTTTGTCAATCTGTTGTAATTTGGAAGATCTTTTTAATACTGTGGTGATTAATTTCTGAGTTGTTGGTGATTCAAGTTTTAAAAGCATACTGTGATCACCAACATGGCTGGAGAATATCATTTTATTCAAAGTCTGTTTTCTGAAATATGAGGTGGGCCAGGAAATTTTGTTTCATTTTTGTTTTGGAGGTAATATTTCTACAAATTCTGAGCCAGGGGTTTGTGGGATTTGGAACGGCCAAATTTTACACTTTTGCATCAGTTCCCTTTAGCATCAAAATCTAGGAAATGAACGATGACATGATACATTAATCTACATCTCTTTAGTGGTTTTACCAAGTCACACATATTGGAGTTATTTGCTTGGCCTTACCATGCAACACAAAATACCAAATATTAATCCAAGATAATCCAAGCAAAGGAGTTCCCTTTCTTGTGATTGTTATAAAGCTCTAAGCGTTCAGTCTTTGAAGTTTCCTTTTCATTTGATTCATTCATTTGATAGAGGTTTTTAAATGAGTCATTGTGCATGAGAACTGCACTGCAGCAGCTGCAGGTAGTTTAATACCACCCCTTCATAAACAAATATTAAACAGCTACGATTCCCAAAGACATCTGTGTTCTTACCACATACGTTTCAAGTGCAGACATGACTAAAACCTTTATTAAAAATCAATAAAGAATGTAATTGCGTGAAATGCTGTAATGAAATCACCGTAGCAATCGCAAAATCTCAATGGGCTTCATTCAGGAAACGCGAGCAGAGCAAATTTCTGTGCAAATCGCCTGAAAACCATTGCGACGCAAATTGCCGCATTTAATTCAATTGGATTTATGAATGTTTTACAAAGAGATTCGTTCTGCTTGCGTTTCATGACTGAGACCCAAAGGATTTCCCATTACACACTAAAATGCACTAAAATGTATAAATTTTTTGATTATGTCAAGTTCCAAATTGCCATATAAGTAACACACCTTGCAAATTATACACATCCGGGACTTATAATTTGGAACTTGAGCTAATATAATCAAATAATAAATAAATCGCCGTGTAAGAAGTGTGCACTTTAACTTCAATGAAGGACGTATGTTTTGAACACGGAATTGAAGACAAATGAAAGCAAACCAATCTTGCTCTTGCCTACATTCATCATCAATTCCTTGTCCAAAGCATACATCTTTCATTAATCATACGTCCTTCACAAACACAAGATAACAACCAATCTTGTGTTTGCCTTCGTTGGTCTTCAATTCCCTGTTCAGAACATACGTCCTTCATTACTTACAGACTTGTAGCATTTCCCTAATTAAGCTGTCAGTCGATATTCACAGGCTTGCCCCAGAGCACAATTATATTCACTGTTTTTTAAGGAATTAGCACCGTTGGACATTTTGTTAATAGCTGACATCACAAAGACTGAAGGAAGTGATTGTTGTGGCAGCTTGGCGTTATGTGAGGTGAAGTCTGGTTATATATTGCCGTAGTGATTTCACCTGGCAGCTTCAGTACTCTCAGCCTGGTTGGACATTGATTTAACTAGTTTTAATGTTCCAAGGACCATCTGGTTTCACCACAAGTTCACCCTGAATGTTGAACTTTCTCTAGGAGAATAGTCAGGGTTGTGTGCCATTTTGAAGAATGTGCCATTGAGAATTAAGACACAATTGAGACAGAAAACAGGATGAAGAATTGTACTTCCATATTTGCAAAGTGATTACACAACACCATTGTACACTTTTTTCATCTGGCCAAACATCTACCAAATATTTAATATAACAATACTAATTAATATTAATACTATTATAGTATGTATTTGTTTAATTCTTTGGCTATTTGGAGCTATTTTAGTGGCGAAAAAAGTATGCAAGGTTATATATGGGCCATTCTACAGAATTGTTTCAAAGTCAGAGTTGGAAACATCTTGAAAAAAATGTCTTTTTCCACAAATTTTGTATGTATGCAAATTGTATAATATCCAAGGTACACATTTCTAGTAATTGTGTAGTTAATTCTCATATTGTATTTTCAGAAAGTTTTGGAATATTTTTCCTCTCCCCAAATTTGTCATTACCAAAACACAATAGTAAATGATTTAATTATTTAATAATAATTTAATATTTGATAAAAGGTTTTCACAGGTCAATCAATAACAATTACAATTTTAACAATATTTCAAGTGTAATTTATGAGATTTGTTATATTTTGAATCCAATCTTTCTTTGTAAAAGTCATAAAGTTTATCATACTGATTTCAAAGTTAGTTTGAATATACATTGAACCAAACACTATAATAACATCTAATGCAACATACTTTATTTTTGACAAAACATCCATGTTTCGGTCATGACTGCCCATTTTCGGTAGCGACAATAATGTTTTTGTAGCCACCACATCGCATTGCAGAATTTTAACTCGCATACTACAACTTTATTGTATTCCTTTAATTTTGATATTGCATTTCAGAGTAGGATATAATGGTGTGGATTGTATTCTGCTTGGAGATCTAATCCAATACAGGTCATAGTTCAGGAAAGTAAGTGTATGTCAGTCTGCTATTTTCATATTCTGGCTGATCACAGGCTGCTGGCTCTATCCTCCACGCCGTCATGCGCGGTTCTGTGATGTTTCAGACACAGGAGAGACTTGTGGCTCATGAACGTCTCATCTGATTTGTGCTCTAACTCCAACATGTATCAGGTTTCTCTTTTCTTCTGGAGTATTTTTTAATAGCACAGCTGCGGAACTCTTCTCTGGACTATTCAGTCTGAACAGAGACCCCAAGCTCAGTGGGTCTGCTGCAGAAATTTATTAAAACTGCCTAAAGATATGCGAATTATGTGAGGAGCTGGCTAGATCTAGATGTTACCACCTGTGAAGAGGGTATTATTCATTTTTATGTTCTTTGTCAGTAGTTGTTTTGCTCCTGCAACACCTGTCATGGATGATTAATCATTCAGATGCTTCCCACTGAGGTAATTTTTGATTATAATTCTCATGTGTGATCTTTTGTCCCAAGATCAATACTGAGGCCAGAACCGCAAACATGTTTTGGCAGCCGGGACATCACACATGAGAAAAAAACAATATAAACTGGACGCAAGAGCAAATACTTATTAGTGTAATCGCATTTGTACTGAACCAGACAGCTTCTCTTAAGTTTTCCACTTCCATAAATGATAATTAGCTTAAGTAATGCCCATAAAACCTAAACACATTTGCATAGTGATCTGAATTGTTGGCTGTGAGACAATATGCTAGCATTTAAAGCAATACTGTATGTAATTGAATGAAAACTAACTAACAAATTGATATTAACTGTTAGTTCTGTCATGACAACTCTTGGAGTGTTTGGCATGGTAATGGATATGACAATGTTGTTATGTTTGGTCTTGGTGGAATAGATCTGCTGCGCTGCTGCTGCTGCTGTTATTGCTGCTGCAGAAAAAGTACGGGATTTTCTAATGCCAATACATATACACGCTGATGCAGATTTGATGTCCAACTTGGAAACATTTGCAAAATCATGATTAATTCTGTCTCTAAGTAAATATAGCTTTATTTATATAGTAACTTTTTAAAAGTAGTGTTTACAGTTTACGAAATGTCTTAGAGAAAAAGTGCAAAATGACTTTGTGTGGCTTCTGAAAGTTGTGTAAAGTCAGTCAAGCTCTTGCCATATATTTTTGGTTTGCAGTATGGATTATTGAGTGGACTGTGGGTGTGGTCTGTGGTCTGAGACTGAGAACATGCTTAAACACTAGTGTGCCAAGGCCAAATGAGGTCATTGCACAATTCCTAGATATAACCATTGATAAGAACGACAGGAAGGTGTCCCTCCAAAAAACATTTCCAAAGTTTTGCTCTTTGACACTGTTTATAGTTTCTCAGAGAGTGTGATTCCAAGCGTATGTTTGGAAATCTAGGATCTATTGTGGTGAACAGCCAAAAATGCTTTCATTTCTATTGTTTTTCCATGAAAAGTCTCATTTGTTAGATGACAAATAATGTTGTATACATTTTATGCAGCATTAGAAAAGTGGATTCTATTTTTAGTTGAAAGAACAAGAAATTAAATTCATTGGCTGTCTCCAATTTTTCCCATTCCTGCCCAGCTATTTGTTTATTTGTAAATCTAGAGGATTTGCCAGAAGCCTGAATATTGACATGTGGAATGCAGAACTATTGCTGCTCAAACTAACCATACAAACAGAACTGTGCGTCTTTGTGTGTGTTAAGGAGAGAGTGTTTGTTGGGGGAGAGGGTGTTCCCAAAATCACTAAAGATTTGGAATAAAAGTTGTACAGTATGTACAGTATGTTTGTGTCATATTATGACTGAAGCGTACATTTAAAATTATTGCAAAAACAACTTTTGTAAGGGAATAGCTATTGAAAAAAAGGATTTTTTTATATGAAAAGCATTAAGGTAAAAGAATAGTTGCTTGAAAATGAAAGTTCTGTCATAATTTACTCACCTTCATGTTGATCCAAAGCTTTTTTTTTTTGACTTACTCTTTTTCCATGCATTGAAAGTGAACAGTCCCAGTTGTGGTCACCATTTACTTTCATTGTATGGAAAAAAGCAGCTTGTAAATTCTACTGAATGTCTCCTTTTGTGTTCCACAGAATAGAGAAAAGTAATATAGGGTTGGAAAGCCACAAAGCTGAGTAAGTTACAAAACAGAATTTTCACTTTTGGGCGACCCATCAGTTGAATATTGGAGGCCATGAAGCCCCTTCCACTAACCTTTGGGTTAGCAGCCCAGATCTTTCACCACATTTGTGATGGTTGATCTGTTTCCTCACAGGGAGGACTATTAGAAAGCTGAAATTTATCAGGCTTTGAATTGAACTGAACTGAACTGGGTGAAATAAAAATATGTGGATGAATGTCAGCACTGCAGCAATGGTGCTAAAACCACCCTGCACCTCAGATTCAGTAAGTTTTGAAAACCGCGTGTGAAGAAAGCTGTATTCTGCAAGGAATTTTATAAGTCCATAAACATGTAATGAAATTTGCTCTGGTCTAGGGAACATGGGCAGGAAAAGTGAAATTGAGTTTTCTGTGGCAGACTGGAGTGCTTTAAAACAGGTCCGTTAGGAGGGGCTAACAAAAACCCCTCTGCTTTATTTTGTTCGCTTTAAACTTGAGTGACAAGACCTGACGGCTCTAAGCAAAGGCAGATGGAGACTGCCGTTGACTGGGCACGGTAAGGCTAATATAGCACTGTGCTAGTGTCCCATTATGCTAATGTTATTAGCACAATTGGCAGCTGCTTATAGTGCTAAACATTTTAATAATAGTAACATCAGTGTCACCAATGTGATCTCATTGCTGTTAGGAGGTCTTCGTACAAAGTGTGATTCTAGCATGTTTAAAGAATGCTTGGATACACTTACATGCAATACTAACACTTCTAAAATGGAAACAATTGTTGAACTTCAGAGATGTAAAGCTGTTTATAAATCATTTCAGGTTTGTAGATTATTGAAATTTTTATTGTATTTATAATAAATTTACAGCATCCCATTTATGTATTGTGTATTATCGCATAGCACAATCTTGCACAAACATTATACTTGGTCCAACGCATTCTCATGGCAATTCAAAAATTCTTTTGAATTTGTGCAATCTCATTTGTAGTTTCATACAATCTGCTTATGCCCTACTAGGTTTAGAGATGAGGTTAGGGGTGGACCCTCATGCATGCTTTTTCTAAAAATCACACTTTTTGTATTAAACACAAATTCATGTGCAAATTCATAGAAAATTGTCACCTTGCAAAACATTTTTTTTTTTTTGGCCCTCTAGCGGTTAATAAACAGAACTGCATGCGTCTAGCCGGAGCTACTTTTCTCCGCATATGTCTATGGCAAGTCACGCAGTTACTGTGATACTCTGCGGCGAGTCCTACCAGTCCGGTCTGAAATAGTCCGAATATAAACACTTATTATAAGTGTACAATAATGATTCAGGATAAGACAAAAACACGGTTTGGAAATGGATTCATGTTGTATATTCTCATTATATAATTTTTGTAAAATTTTAACACAAAAAAAGTTGCGGACTGCAGCTTTAAGATTGGGTTAGGGGTATGCGCATATTTTATTTTTTTTTTAAATTGTACATTTAGGTAAGAATCACATTTTACAAATTCATACAAAATCATCACCTTGTAAAATAGTTACTTTTGTCATGGGATTGGGTTACCTAAAACGGTCTACTTTGTGTTTTAGATACTGTCAAAATGCAGATATTGTACATTTCAGTATGTCTAAATTTGCAACAATGTATGCATACATTGTGAATAAGTATACCTACAAATATTAATGAGATCACATTTATATTTCACATTAGATATATAGAGGTAGATAAATAGAGTTGTTGAGGTTTGTGAGAACAAGTTGTTGTGAAACTGTTTCTAGGTTGTTTTTGAAGCTTCAACAGACGTTTTAACAGACTTGGGCGTGCTGATGTCTGTTTCAGGAGGCTGACATGTTTGACTAGGGTAAGCGTGATCTGTCTACTTGAGAATTTACAATGGGAACCCAAGACTAATGTTTTGATGGCTTGTATCTTTGAAAAGAACAGAGCATTTTTTCCAAGCATTTTAACTCAATAAATACCTTCCAGAGAGCATCTGGTGAAAACATGCAACGCAGTACTGAAGTCTATTACAGCGCTGTCAGACACGGTTACTACAGAGACCTAACTCTTCTTTACGTCTGCATATCTGATGTGGAGCTGAGGCCAGCGACTGAACTATGTACTGAGGGGCCTTATTTCATGAGATGAGTCATTATGGTAACTCATCCTTTTAATGTCTACGTATATGTAGGAATAATTCCAGGAAACAAGTTTCACTAATAACTGGTGCAGGTGGTTTGTCTGTTTTGGTCAGTGGTGAATTTGGTGTTTTTGCTCATACACTGTGTGTTTAGTGTTTTAGTGTTAGACAGTCTTGTCTATTTTAGTCATAGTTTTTATTGTCTGTTTTCCCTAATTTCTAGTTCATTTATTAGTTGCCACAGTCCCTGAGTAGTGTCACACCTGTTCCCTGTTCTGTTGATTATCTTCTCTATGTGTAGTTAATCCCTCAGTTCTCTTCTGTTCATTGTCTTGTGTTAAGGTTTCTAGATTGTGTTTGCAGATCTCTCTCTGTGTGTTTATTGAAGTCTTGTTTTATTGTTCATTCTGCGTCAAGCATCGTCGTTTGGATTACACTTCAGCCAACCCATGAAAGAACACAAGACCACAGGAAGATTTATTTTTGGCAAACATTTGAAAATGGATATACCAGCAGTCCAAATTCTCAGTTTGGAGCAGAAGCATCGATCCCTTGAGGACCACACAAGTAACTTTTTAGAGCGCTTGATGCATTTTCCCAATCATTCCCTGTTTTTTTTTTTCTGGGCAGCCTGAACAAGTGATGGTCCTCGAGACGCATTCACTGAGTTTGTGGAGTGGGTGCTGGTGCAAAACTCTCCCTGTACTGTTTTCGTCACGAATGAGGACATTGGCAGCTCAACTCCAATCCCATTCCCAGCTGCCATCAGCTGTGGGAATGCCAGAGCCCACCGCTGATTCTGAGCCTGAGCTTTGCCAACAGAGCTGGAGCAAGGCAAATTTAATCTCGGAGCCAAGACCAACACAAGGTGTGTGAGCCGGCAACATCATATGTCGTCAAGGGCATATTGGTGGAGTTTGTTGGACTTAATTGCATCCCCGCCCACACTCCCACTGCTGAGGTTAGTGCTGTAAGTTGGGTTGCTGGTCTTCAGTCACCACTTTTCTCATCCATTTCCAAGTCCTCAAAGTCATCCCTGGATAAGCCTATTTCCAAGTCGTCCCTGATTAAGCGCAGCTCCATGTTGTCACTGGTTAAGCCCAGTACCAAGTACTCTTCATCATGGATGGTCCTGCCCAGCCTCCCTCTCCTTCCTCTACTGCCAAAAACATTCAGATGCACAGCCTTGTCTCCGCTGTCTCCCTTCAGTTCATTAAATTGTTCCACTTTGCTGCACGATCCACCAGGGACTTTTCAGTCATCAGCTACACCTTGGCTCGTGGGTCCCACAGCTCCATCTCAACCCTCAAAGCCTCGGACTCCACCTCGGCCCTCTGACCCACTGGCTTCACCTTGGATCAATACTTCCTAGGCTCTACCCTGGACTGTCATCCCTCAGGCTCCCTCATGCCTTTGGCTCCACCTTGGGCATTGGACTTCCTAGTCCGGACCTCCCTCTATCCCTCTGGCTCTGCTGGGCTCTAACTTCCCTCTGGTTCCTCCATGGTCTTCACTCCCATTGTCTTTGCCCTGGTCTGCCAAGCCCATGCCTCCACCTCAGTCATACCCTCCTGCAGCTCCACTTTGCCATCACCCTGGCTCTTCAGTTTCACCTTGGTCTCCACCTTTACTGTCTCTACCTCAGTCAGTCGTCTCCCTGGTTCTGTCTGGTCCCTCTACCAAGGCTTCACCATGGCTTCATTGCTCTACCGTGGAACTTCATGACATGGCTCTGGGTCATCTTCCTGCTCCTCCTGTTATGTCACAGTCATGTTTAGTTCTTGTCTTTAGTTTTAGTAATAGTCTTCTGTTTTGAGTTCTAGTTCATTCATTAGTTGCCATAGTCTGTGATTAGTGTCACACCTGTTCCCTGTTCTGTTGATTATCTTCCCTCTGTGTATTTAAGCCCTCAGTCTTGAGTTAACATTTTTGGATTGTGTTTGTAGATCTCTCTCTCTCTCTCTCTCTCTCTCTCTCTCTCCCTGTGTTTATTAGTCATTTTATTGTTCATTCTGAGTCATCTTTTGGTTTATTCACATTATCTTTTGGTTTATTCTACAGCCAACCCGTGACACAACTGCAATCAGTAGGGGTGCAAATATTTTGGAAAATATGAAAAAAAAACACATGGAAAATAGTTTTAATTATGATTCGCTAGAAATTATGTGAAACAAAAATAAATTTGTTCATGATTAGTGTTATAAAATATCTTGATATTTTTAAGCCTGTTGATGATATTCTACATACACTACTGCTCAAAATATTGGAATCAATTTTTTTTTTTTTTTGAAATAAAAAAAAAGAAAAGCCTATTCTTACCACGGCTACAAGTAAAAATAAAGATAAGAATACAGTAAGAAAAGCAATATTGTGAAATATGTACAATGTAAAATAAGTTTTTATTTTAAATCAAGTCACCTGTTTATTTCAAAGAAGTTTGTTACAAAGTTTATTCAAAAGATAAACAGAAAGATAACAATCAATGATTTGAAACAAATTCTGCTGTAAAACAGCTCTACAGAAGACAGCAGTGTCATTATTCAGAACAAGTCAGTTCAGTGCTGATTAAATCTAGTTAAATAACTGTGTGAAGTTAATCAATTATTAAATTGACAGAAAAGACAGAAATGGAGATGAAAAAGCTCCAGTCTTCAGTGTCACATGATCCTTTAAAAATCATTAAAATATGCTGATTTGCTGTTCAAGAAACATTTCTCATTATAATCACAGTTGATAATACTTGTGCTGCCTAATACATGTTTAAAAGAGCAGCATTTATTTGCTCTGAAATGTAATAAAATATCAAATTTTCTATTACAAAAAAAGCCATGTAACCAAGAATGTTTACTGCAAGAATACAGTAAAACAAGTAAACAAGTAATATTAATATATTGTATTTATATGCATTAGTTTAAGAATAAAAAGTTTTATTTAACATATATTACCAGTGAAACATTTTTTAAACGCCTCAAAGTTTTGAACCGATTCACTTATATGGATTGTTTGATAATAATCAAACTCACTCTAGAGCTGCACGATTCTGGATAAATTGAGAATCACAGTTTATTAATATTATTAATAATAGAGATCATGATTATGTCATGATTCTGACAACTACAAAAAATGACATGTAACTTTCTCTAGGTTTTTTTCACATTTTTCGGCACAGTTTAGATAGAAATTTCTTTAACGGTGCCATATTAATCAAAAAGAACATTTGTTCTGAGACCAGAGTGCTGCTTGAATTACTTCTTGCCATCTAGGGAATTTTGCATAGTATGTTGCATGCTTCACGCTTCATATCTCGGGTCAGCTCCATCTGCCCATCTTCTTTCAACTTCAGATAGTTTTATTTGGAAAGGACCAGACAGGCTAACTGGACAGATGTTTTTTTACCCCCCTCAAATCTATAAACTTCACATTATTACAAGCACTTACGTTCCCAGACGATGATTTACTGCTAAAAGACGATTCATGAAACATCCTGTCACTTAGAGCTGAAAAACACAAACAAACATGTCACAGGAGTTCCTTTTGTGTGAGAGTGGCTTGCGTGTAAATGGAACCATTCCTGTTGCTCCGACAGAGCTGAAAGACAAAAGCTGGTGTGTATTTTGCGATCTGTATGTTTTCTGTGAAGGATGGGCTAATTCTGTTGTCTGAGGAAGGAAATCCTTTGAAGAGGTGCTGTAAAACAGCTCAAGGGCTTTTCAGCGCCTTACCCTTCTTATCTGTGCTGTCTCTTTAAAGAGATCATGGTGCAATTATGGCATTAGTTGGTAATTAGGATCATTTTGGCAGGTATGTGAAAGGAGCTGCTTAGTCCTCTAATGAAATGAGAGTGTCCAGTGGATATTGGTGGATATTGCTGCTCCTGTCAACTGGATTAATTAACTAATTTTTTTCTCTTTTGGTTATGGTGATGGATTCATTTTTCTTTTGGTTCCCTGGGAATCAAACCCATGACTTTGGTGTTATTTCTAGTGTCATTCTGTACTTTAAAGGTGCCATCGAACGTTTTTTTACAAGATGTAATATAAGTCTAAGGTGTCCCCTGAATGTGTCTGTGAAGTTTCAGCTCAAAATACCCCATAGATTTTTTTTTATTAATTTTTTTTTAACTGCCTATTTTGGGGCATCATTAAATATGAGCCGATTTATGCTGTGCGGCCCCTTTAAATCTCATGCTTTCCACCCACGGAGCTCGCGCTTGCCTTAAACATTGCCTAAACAAAGTTTACACAGCTAATATAACCCTCAAATGGATCTTACAAAGTGTTCGTCATGTATGCGGCATGCATGCGTTGGATTATGTGAGTATTGTATACTGTTATATTGTTTACATTTGATTCTGAATGAATTTGAGGCTATGCTCCGTGGCTAACGGCTAATGCTACACTGTTGGAGAGATTTATAAAGAATGAAGTTGTGTTTATGAATTATACAGACTGCAAGTGTTTAAAAAATGAAAATAGCGACAGCTCTTATCTCTGTGAAAACAGTAAGAAACGATGGTAACTTTAACCACATTTAACAGTACATTAGCAACATGCTAATGAAGCATTTAGAAAGACAATTTACAAATATCACTAAACATATCATGATATCATGGATCATGTCAGTTATTATTGCTCCATCTGCCATTTTTCGCTGTTGTTATTGCTTGCTTACCTAGTCTGATGATTCAGCTGTGCAGATTCAGACGTTACTGGCTGCCCTTGTCTAATGCCTTTCATAATGTTGGGAACATGGGCTGGCATATGCATATATTGGGGGCGTACACCCCGACTGTTACGTAACAGTCGGTGTTACGTTGAGATTCGCCTGTTCTTCGGAAGTCTTTTAAACAAATGAGATTTATATAAGAAGGAGGAAACAATGGAGTTTGAGACTCACTGTATGTCATTTCCATGTACTGAACTCTTGTTATTCAACTATGCCAAGATAAATTCAATGTTTCATTCGAGGGCACCTTTAAGATGCATGAACGCTATGTTCATGATTGCAGCAGCCATAAACATTCTGCAGGTAGGCTATTGAACTATATTACTTGGAGGAAGGATTGTTCATTATAATTATTATAATTATTTTAATGAAATGGGTATTGGTGTTTTTAATCATTCTGTTATTCCTATTAGTAATTCTACCATGGTTAAAAATGTGAGATATGAAAAAATGTACAAAGCAAAATGGTAGACTTAATTGTTTCCTTTAACGGGGTCATAACATGATTTTTTTTTCTTTTATTTGAATATGTTCCTTGAGGTTAATTTATAATGTAAATAAAGCTTTTTTTTGCAATAAATAAATAAATGTATGGTTATTTTTAACCCTCATTATGACCCTCTGTCTGAAATGATCAGTTTTTAAGGGACGGCTCCTTTAAGGCTTGTCAGTAAATGGCCACTTTATGATTGGTTATGTCATTGCATAGGAAACAGTATCAATGCCTAGTGTTTTGAAAGCATTATCCATATAAAACGTCATTATGAAATTGTTTACTTCAGTTTGCAGTGTAGTTGCTGTCAGATCCAATACAGCTGACTGCTTCATCTGTTAAAAAAGTTTCTTCCAAAAAACTCTCCATTACACTGTGCTTTGTTTACAAAGCAATCTAAGTCAAATTCTCCGAACAAACATATAATTCTCAGACGCGATCCATGACGCCATGAAAACATGCCATTTACTTGTTCTTCATGCTGTTATCCTTTTGAAGTCTCTACAGAAATTAACAAACAAGCAATTTGAACTGGACACATCAAAGCAAACATTACTTCACTCTTCCATTTGTCCTGTTGTCGACAGACGCAAACTCATGGATAAGTCAGAAAGTGAATGGACATCTGTATACTGTATTCACTGTAGGCAGTGTTCTATAATGGGTTCTATTTGATTTTGATGCGACGAAACATCCAGTGTAGGCAAGTGTCAGCCGTTAAGCAACTGAATGCCGTTGGGTGGGCCCTATGGTGTGATGATGAATAACTATTCGCTGATGTCTTGCTCTGGAGCAGGCATATGCAAATATATTTGCCCGTGTAACGTAACAAATCCGATATTATCCAAACAAGCCGTTTTTAGAGCTTGATTAAATAAAGGCTTTGTTTATAATAAGGAGGACGTTTTAAGCTATGAAACTTGCAGGACGTTTTAATGGTACAAAGATCTCTTATATGTCAAAAGATCCAGAAAAATGTCATGACACCTTTAAGCATCAGATATGTCCAGATTTGATTCTGCCATAAGATTGCAGAAAATGTGATGCAGTTTTTCATCAAAAGCAGTTGTGTAGTTGTTGCCAGTGGCTCATCAATGCTCACCTCATAATTCCTATGCAGAGATTCAATGTTAGACAGATCTTCACATGTCTCCGTTCTTATCGTGTCTCCCTCACACCTCGAACAAATGCAAATCTCTTCAAACCTTTCAGCTGATGACATATTAGGTATGCTGGCAGATGATGAAAATTCTGTCTTTGATGAAGATCTGTTAATATGAATTATGCTGCTGCTAAGTCATGTCAGGATGAAACACTCTACCAAAAGTTTGGGATCAACAAGATTTTTTTTTTTTTTTTGAGAAGTTGTACTTTTATTTTACTTTTCAGTTAGGAGGCATTAACTTGATAAAGCTAAAGATATTGTAATGTTACAAAAGAATTGTATTTCAAATACATTGTGTTCTTTTTAACTTTCCATTTATCAAAGAATCATGAAAAGAATACATTTTTTTAAGAAAAGAAATTAAACAGCACAACTGTTTTCAACATTAATAATAAGAAGCAGCAAACCAGGATATTAGAATGATTTGTGAAGGATGGAGTAATGATGCTGAAAACTCAGCTTTGCCATCATAGGAATACATTACATTTTAAAATAGAACATTTTCAAATTGTAATATTATTCCACAATATTACTGTTTTTCTGTAATCTCGTCAAATAAATGCAACCTTGGTGAGCATAACATACTTTAAATAATATTCCATATCTTACAGAAACGAACTATATATATTGTATATATGACTTTCAAGTTCGTAAGTACAAACTCCCTGGGAGGACTTGAAAGCAGTAGAAGTATTTCACATCAGAGAAAAAAACTCATTGTGAAAGATTCAAATTGGAAGACAAGATATTTACATTTTTTAGGTTTCAGCTTATGATTCTTATCGCAGGTCTGATTTCATGTCACAATAATGCATTTCAGCAGTAATACTTGAAGGACATGTTTAGAAACTCTTGGTTCAGTCTCTTGGTCAACTTTGCCCCCACAAGTGGTTTTGGTTTGAATTTGGATCTTATATAAGACATTTTAAAGCGGTTGATGTAATTTGGCACACACGCTCGTCTTTGAATTCATCAAATGCAGCTCCAATCAGTCCTGCGCCCAGGACTGTTGACACTAGCAGGAAATCAAAGTCCAGCGCGGCAGTCCTGCGCTGCCCGAACCATGTGCTTGTGCATGAGGCAGCCTCACGGGGAAGATTAATTAGTGTACACAAACGTGTGTGGATGTTTATACACCAGAGTGTGTTCTGAGATGTTAACATATCAGTCAGCTCTTGCTCTCCTTCACTGCCAGCCACATGGCCAGACACATGTACACATACACGCACAGACATGTATATACTCACGCATGTATGTATGTGTATGCTCACAAACAGAACCACATAAAATAATGCGGCCTTCTGTGCGCAGGGTACATCGGTGGATGCTTATTAATGCACGATAACAACTAACCAAGCGAAAATGCAGACATAAAGCACAGAGATAAATACATACGCAGTCCAAGCTAGCCATACTGAATTATAAACAGGTGTCTTCATAGTTTGCATTCTTCCCAAACACAAAAGTGGTTTGACCTGAGCGGTTTTGAGTGTGTATCGAGCCCTATCAAACCAGGGTCCCAGTGTAATTCTGTATTTATAAACACGAGTGCACTTGGGTTTGTGTGACACATACCGTGTGCTACAGACTACCACAGGCATAGCCGAAATATTGAAACCATATTTTCACCCCTTTTCCTGGCTCTTATTTTGAAGGGAAGCCTGTCGTACATCACGGGAACACTTTGATGGGGGTCTCTGAAATGCCTCAAACTGATCCCTCCTAAAACTGATGTGGTGGAATAACAGCAAGCTTGTGTGTGGTTGAAAAATTGAATGGAAAGCGAGTTCAGAAGCCATTCATTACGATTTAACAGGATATTACTCGTAGTTTAACGTTTTAGTTACTTAGAAGGTCGCTCTTGTAATGGTTTAAAACTATTGCACGTTGTGATGTGTTGTTTTCTTTTGCTAGAAATGAGTGTTGATGAAGGGTCAGTATCCGTCCTCTTCAGAAACAGAGGATTTGTCCGGCATCCGTAGTCATTAGTCATAATTAGCCCTGGTTATTTTTCCACTGCAATTGAACGATTAAACTTGAAATTGCTTTAAAGAGTGCTGGGAATTAAAATAGGCTAAATAATAGCATTAACTTCCAATGACTGGAAAGCTTTCTCACACAGTCTATGCACAGTTTAGCAACACATGTCATGTGAAACTAATAATAACTTCTTTCTTTTTTTGTATGAAGAAATGTAAGTGGTGTTTTGCTGTGCAAATTTGTTGCCATGATGCTAGTATATTGTTTGTGGTTGCCAGGCTGTTGCTATGCAGTTTCTAAGGGTACTTTAACATGACAACTATGTGCTAAAAACTGAAAAGTTTTTTTTTTTTTTTTTTAAAAAGATTAAAAACACTGTATTATGCTGCTAGGCCAGTAGTTGGCGATTTCACCTAGTAAAAAAAAACGTCACGCCTATAGACCTTATGTAGCCCCGCCCCTTTTCAGCGCTACGCTCGTTGTCTTTTGTCTTCCGGTATGTATTTCCACAGCAATCTTACATATTTTTGAATGAACTGCTCGTTTTAAAATCTTCTCCTTCTACTGGCATTTAAGACATCTGCTTTAAACATTACAATGCTCATGAAAACTTTAATTAACTCTTCAACAAGGAAATGCACATAATACTTCATACGCATGCACATGACATCATCGTTTTCACAAATTTGTCTTTCTGTAGTTTCCACAGAGACAATAACGGTAAAACCATTTTCAAAATGCTTCCAAAACACAGTTGTCGTCTATATGTACGGCCAAAATGCAAAAAAAGTTTTCCATTTTTAGTTCTTAGTGTTTTTTGTTTGTTTTTAAAAAGCTTGTTGCTAGGGTGTTCTGACTGGTAGCTATATCAAAGACTATAGAATAACACAAGACGCGTCACTCGTATTGTTTTGAATGGGAGAAAGTCCCGCCTTCTAAATAAGAGCCAATCACTGCAGCGGCCATTAGAAGCTCCGGTTCCTATAGAAACAGTCAGACGCGCTCCTCCATCCAGCCTGACAAATACCGTTTTATTGTCATGATTTGAGCATTTAGAAACAAAATTTTTGAGACAGTTGTTGTTGGATTTCATTGGTGATTTCAAATATGAAATGTAATCGAAAGCTTGGCAAACAGCTTTGGAGAATTTGTTGTTTCTCCATTTAAAAAGATAAGAGCTGCGCTTGCATGCCCAAGAGGCGTTTCAAAGATGGTCTGCGAATGAAATTACTTGTCTTAAAGGGACTTTGGCCATATGGCTTTACAAGATGGTTGCTTACTGCCTGAATTCACAACTTTTGAAGTCTGAATTTAAAATTCAAAACCTTTTTGTTTTGTGGTTTGTAGGTAAAAGTGTATGATGCATATACCTTTTAGAGTCTCTAGATTTTGTAGACATAAATTTTAATAGGCTAATGATAAGATCAACTCGCTCTTAAGAAAAATGTTTTTATAAGACAGTATACACTCTCCTGTCGCCACCTACTGACTTAAGGATGTAATGTATGAAGTATCACTGAAAGAAACAGTGAACTAATCTGAACACATTTTGGGGTGAACAGATTCGATTCGGCTCATTTGGATGAAACCAAAATTCATTGGAAAGTCCTATTCATTCTAGTGAATTCAGGCGGTTGAATGTAAATGAACAGATTAAAAACCGATTGATCGATTTGAGTTCCTGCTCTTTGTTTTCATTTTTTTTGTAAATTAGGGGGTTTTGGTTGTTTTTTATGTCAGAAAAGTATGACTTTCATTTAATTATAGTTGGGTCATAATCATAATCTGCCATTCTGGAATAGAATAGGATAGAAAAAGGAAGTTCAACATTCTTAGTTCTAAATCTAATCTAATTTTTGTTTATTAGTATTATTGAATTAGATCATTGAAGGTCAGCAGCAAAGACATAGGTTAATTAAGTGAGATTAAATATATAAAGTATATTTGTGTAATTTAATATAGTTAATTATTACATGTTTGTGTAAAATTATCAGATTGCATTTCATTGTTTTTATTAATTTTTTATTAAAATTAATGTTTTTATGCAAGTGAGATGAGTAAATGTATGCTCTAGATTAGAACTACAATATCCATCATGTTTAAACAGCGCACAAACCGCCTCTGCACTTTATTTCTCTCAACATGGGGACAAGAGAGCTGTCAGTCAATAAATGGGAAAAAAGTTACTTGCGTTACTTAACTGAAAAAAGTAAGCTTCTTATATTTTTTTGTTGTAAAATGAAAAAGTAATGTGTTACTTTACTAGTTACTTGAAAAAGTAATCTGATTACGAGTAACGAGTAACTTGTAATGCGTTACCCCCAACACTGGGTATCTCTAATCAAAATCCACATTGATAAATTAGTTTGCATTGCTGTTTTTGGCACATCTCACTTAAAAACAGCTTAATCATTTGCTCTGAAGTGTTCAGTAGTGTACAAGTGTACATTTCCTTTGTTTAGGTGTAATATGAGCCCACATGACTTCTCCACTGTCCTTTTGATATGAACGCTGAAGAATGCATCCCATGTAATTAATGTAATTACATCCCATGTAATGGGATTCTGTGAGAGGGGCTTGCATGCAATTAGAATTGATTACATGGTGAGGAATGCGAACAGTATGAACATGTGGCGTATGATTATAAAAGCAAACTGGCCTTTTTTAAATTCATTTTAAGAAATAAATCTCTTTAAATATAGACCACATATAGTTTGGCTTTAATCATACAGGGGGGTCCAAACGTCTGATGCTACATTGCAAAATCAAAATATAATTTCAATTAGAAAAATACAAAATAGATGCATTTTCAAAAGGGGTTTTAGAATTTTGGACTGCTCTGTAAATCTTTTTCACACTTCTGGAATAAGATGCAAAAAGGAGTTTACTTCTCTAAGTTGTTTACTCCTTTTTAAAACAAACAATGTCTGTATTAGAGCACATAGACATGGATTTAGAGATGTTTTCCTGGTATTGAAGTGCTTTGATCTCTGTTTTTTTTTTTTTTTTTGGAATTTGGGTGTACATGTCCTGATAGTTGATGTAGGTAATCACGTGTCATAAATGGAAATAAGCTGGCTCAGAAATGAGCCGTAGCGCTCTGGTGCAGTCCAGCTTGTTATGGGAGTCTTATGTCTGTGATCAGATAGCTACCCTGACAATATCCAGACCCCTTTCTGTTTCCATTACATTGGGAGAGGGGGGATCCGGCACTTTAGTTCTACTCATTGGGTTCAGCATTTGCTGAACTTGCTACAAAAGTTCAGACAGTCGACTCCAAGAGAGTTCAAAGGCTTTTTTTTTAAATACATCTGTGCATTCATACTTATAGTTGTTGCACTTTAGCTAAAGTTATCGAAGAGCTTATTGGTGCCTATTTTACACTGCACATGAAAGCAGTGTATGTAGTGCATATTTATTTTGGCACCCATATTAACAAACTACAAAATTCACACAGTGCTGTGTAGCAGAGGTGCACAGGGTAGGTGTGAGTAGATTTTTTATGCTGATGAAGTGTACTTGTCACTAACTTGCATAAATATATGAAAAAAATCATATAAATAGCATGTAAAATGGACCTTCCTGAAACTCTCCTTATTGTCTCCCAAAGGAAGAACTGATTCTAAACTGCTGAAATGGATCATTAGCTATTTCAGTCTGACTTCTGTAACTAATTTACATACTGCCAGCCTCTGGTTGTCAGGAACTGTCTGTCTTTTGTTCATTTAGTTTTCATTAACATGAACTTTGTTTGTTTTGTTTCATGTCCTGCTGTCTTTGTTCTAGCTTCCTGCTCTGTTTAGTTACTATGGCATTTCATCTGATCATCACACCTGTTAGTCTTTTAGTTCGTTATCAGTGTGTACTTAAGTTGTTTCCTCAGTTCAGTGGCTGTGTTTACATACACCAATTTTCGTCAATCCGAATGAATTGAATCCGATTGCAGATCTGTTTACATTTAACGAACTTAAGCCTTCACTTCTGTCATCTTGCTGTCCGTTCCCCTTTTGATGATGAAACAATAAAGATTGGAGCTAATTATTATCAGCCAGTAGACCTCCTAGACACCCAAGGACTCGACTGGCCATACTGCGATGTCTTGAGAGGCTCTACCCCCAATCCATCCCATCACTGGACCCAGAGCCCAGCACACTGTCACCCTGCAACACGGAGCAACAGCCGGAGCCCCCAGCAGATGGAATGCCAGCGCCTGCCACGATGGAGCTGCCAGCACCAAGATAAGCGGATGAGGCTGCCATCGCATCGAAGTCTGACCTGGGGTCCGTTCTTTGTACGTCGCTAACTTGGTTAGCTGGATTTGATTTTTGATGATTTGGCATGATCTTGGATCATTTGCTTCTTCGAAGCTCATCCTAGAGTTGCTGTCATATCAACAGATCCGTAAGCTTAAACCTGCTCGGGAGCAGGCTTATTTCATGTAAACAGGATTAGAGTGCATTTTTTTAAGCAGAATTATATTAAGTGAGGTGCGAAGAACTGGCCACTGAGCACGTGACAGAGGAAATACTAGTAGAGTTTGAGGGAATAGAGAAGTTCCCCGCCCGCAACCTCGCCGCAGTGAGTGAATTTGTGCTGGACTGGGAGATAGATATGTTGGTCCCACCTACGCTCCCTCTTCTACCTCCACCTCTAGTTCCAACCCTGTCGTTGTCGTCTCCTGTTTGTTCCATTGTTCACCCTCTACTTCCTCACTGCGTTGAGAACTCACCTTGGGCATTCCAATCATGAACCGGGCTGGGGGATTCCCTGGCTCCTCCTCTGGCCGCAGTCCCCGCCACTCCACCTCGGCCCGTCGCCCTAACTCCTCCACCGCCACTCCTCCCTCCCTTGGCTCTACCATCAACCATCGGGCCCATGACGTCACCGGGCTCCCTTAACCTGCAGGGTGAGACATCACCGGCCTTTTGCCATGGACTTGCGTGCCTGTCGTTATGCTCCGGCTCTCCACCCGGATCTCCAGTTCCACCTCGGGGGGTCTTTGTGGCAGCTCTGTCGTGGCCTCCAAAGCAAGCAGTTTCGTACAGATCTATCAACCCTGTGCCCAGGACTCTTCCCTCCTGCAACATCGCCATGGGGCACTATCTGGATGGGCTTCTGGAATTCACCCTGTCATTTATCATCACATCCTTGGCTTCCACCGCCTCCTGTTCTTCCTTGGTCTCTCCTTGGTCTCTCCTGCCTACCAACCCTCTTTCTACCAGTCCTTTGCCTGCTCCTCATCTGCCTCCATAACCGTCTCTCCCTTACCACGGCGCGAGGCCATGCCTTGTTGGGGGTAGTTGTAGCTGAGACTGGAAGAGTTTGGTTCATGTTTTCGATTTGTTGAGAAGACACTGTTTTCTGCACTGCTAAAGCAATTTTTGCACATTGCATGTACTCGGGCTCGAATTGATATGGTATCAGATACTGTACCATTGTTACTGTTCGTATCACTGTGTATCAAGTGCTAAAGAAGCCTGCGGTGCTGAAATTCAGATATGGTCATATGCGTTTTGTTTTCAACTGTAAGTAGTAGACCAATCACAACACACTGGTCCATATGACTAATCAGAACAGAGTTTGCTCTCAGAAAGGTGGGGTTTAGAGATGCTGAAACTTTGAACAAACCATTTTCAGACTCTTTGAGAAATTAGTTGGTGTATATAATGATGATATTAAAGTGTTTTTTGACATTAGATGCATGTAAGCCTATTGTAGGACACCTCAAAAACAAAATTACTAACATTTATATTACATGATAGGGGCACTTTAATGAATGATATTCTAATCATTTGTAAATAGGGTGCACATGCATGCTCATTCACAGTTAGCATAATTTTCATCTATTAATTACAACTGTACAACCTGTAAGAGTCTGTTGTGAGACAGGTTTTATTTGTCATGGGAGTTTAACTCTTTGTGTAAGTAAAATCATAAACATGTAAGTATTTTATTTATATTACTAATTTATTCTTATTGCAATTTACTGATAAAATATGAATGAATTACAGGTGCCAAGCTAACCTGTGAGAGGAACTTCAATGTTGTCCAAAGTAAACAACATTATTTTTCAGACATTTGTCTTCATTTAATTTTATAAGGAGAAAAACAGAGAGGATGAGAGAGCCAGAAAAAGTCAGGGATAAAGAAAGAGCAAAAGAGCTGCTGTCTCTGGAAATACTTGAGTTCTCTGTAGTTCTTTATCCATCCAGAGCTCTAGGGAGCGTTTGGCTCAGCATGCTGCTTACACACTAATTACCTTATTACTGTAGCTCAGCAATAAGGAACTGATCAAATTAGCTGCTTTTGGGAAAACTAGCTGTTCTATCAATAAGATTTAACCCTTACAGAAAAAAAAGTAAACCACTGAACAGTAGTAACTGTGTGAGAAGGGTAACATGATCTGTCTGTCTATCGGTCTATTGTTCTATTGTTTTTCTTTCTTTCTTTCTTTCTTTCTTTCTTTCTTTCTTTCTTTCTTTCTTTCTTTCTTTCTTTCTTTCTTTCTTTCTTTCTTTCTTTCTTTCTTTCTTTCTTTCGATCTGTCTATCTATCTGTCTATCTATCTGTCTGTCTGTCTGTCGTTCTATCTTTTCATCGTTTTATTTTATTTCACTTATTTACTTCTTGTTTACAGAACTGCACGACAGATTTTATGCTGATATTTAGAACAACGAAAATCTTGCTTGTGTGATATTGGTTAATAATACTTAAAATTTTCCCAAATTAGGCATGCATTTACAAATTGTCAAAGCACATTTAGCAGCACATGGAACCTGTGCTGGTTCTCTACCTGATCCAGAGTGCAGTGAAGAGGGAAATTGTGGGTTACCTGAGGAACAACATTACATCTGGATCTGTTTCCGCCTCTGCCCTGACAGCACAGTCTGCATGTTTTCCATCCACCTGTCTTTAATATACTGTTTTAATAACCTCGCACAACTCACAGTGCTAAAGACTACACAACAAGTAGAACTCCCACAATATTCTATATATATATATATATACGAAACTTCTTTTAAAAACATTAAAAATCTTAGTGGTTCCAAACTTTTGGACTGTACTGTATATATATATATATATATATATATATATATATATATATATATATATATATACAGTACAGTCCAAAAGTTTGGAACCACTAAGATTTTTAATGTTTTTAAAAGAAGTTTCGTCTGCTCACCAAGGCTACATTTATTTATTTAATTAAAAATACAGTAAAAACAGTAATATTGTGAAATATTATTACAATTTAAAATAACTGTGTACTATTTAAACATATTTCACAAAGTAATTTATTCCTGTGATGGCAAAGCTGAATTTTCAGCATCATTACTCCAGTCTTCAGTGTCACATGATCCTTCAGAAATCATTCCAATATGCTAATATCTGCTGCTCAAGAAACATTTAATGTGTACAATTGTACAAAATATTTGTGTACAATATATTTTATTTTTTTTCAGGATTATTTGATGAATAGAAAGTTCAAAAGAACAGTGTTTATCTGAAATCTAATCTTTTGTAACATTATAAATGTCTTTACTGCCACTTTTGATTGATTTAATGCATCCTTGCTGAATAAAAGTATTCATTTCTTTAATTTGTTTTCAAAAAAAATAAAAATTCTTACTGACCCCAAACTTTTGAACAGTAGAGTATAATGCTACAGAAGCTTTGTATTTCAGATAAATGCTGTTCTTTTGAACTTTCTATTCATCAAGGAATCCTTTAAGAAAAAAAAGAAGTACACAACTGTTTTCAACATTGAAAATAATCATAAATGTTTATTGAGTAGCAAATCAGCATATTAGAATGATTTCTGAAGGATCATGTGACACTGAAGACTTGAGTAATGATGCTGAAAATTCAGCTTTGCCATCACAGGAATTAATTACTTTGTCAAATATATTTAAATAGTACACAGTTATTTTAAATTGCAATAATATTTCACAATATTACTGTTTTTTACTGTATTTTTAATTAAATAAATGTAGCCTTGGTGAGCAGACGAAACTTCTTTTAAAAACATTAAAAATCTTAGTGCTTCCAAACTTTTGGACTGTACTGTATATATATATCAAAATATATATGTAATATATGTTCAGCGTAAATGAGTACACCCCCTTTGAAAAGTAACATTTTAAACAATATCTCAGTGAACACAAAAACAATTTCTAATGTTGACAAGACTAAGTTTAATATAACATCTGTTTAACTTATAACATGAAAGTAAGGTTAATAATATAACTTAGATTACACATTTTTCAGTTTTACTCAAATTAGGGTGATGCGAAAATGAGTACACCCCACTGAAAGTCTCTGGAGCAAAGCTAAATTTTAGACTTCAAATGTCTAATTTAACAAGAATTCAACCACAGGTGAGTCTAATTATTCATTACACAGGTGTCCAGCAGACAGTTTACTATAAAAGGGTGTTAAACCCCTTCCCATTTCATGCTGTCAGCAATGGCACCACATGGAAGAGAAATGTCACAAGACCTGAAGCTAACACCTCGACAGGAGCGTCTTCTGATGAGAAGGGTTGAATCGGCATGCAAGTTCACTGCAGTTATCTAAAGTAGAAAGCCAAACTGGGGTGACTATTTTCCCGTGACACAATACAAAAAAGCCTGCCTAGAGTTTGCCAGGGCCCATGCTGACAAAGATGAAGACTACTGGGACTTTATACTCTGGAGTGATGAGACTAAGATAAATGTTTTTAGAACTGATGGCTTCAAAACTGTATGGCGTCATAAAGGTGAGGAATACAAAGAAAAATGCATGGTGCCTACAGTGAAACATGGTGGTGTCATTGTCCTTATGTGGGGCTGCATGAGTGCTGCTGGTGCCGTACACTTTTCCAACATGACAATGATCCTAAACACACATCTAAGGCCACTGTTGGATTTCTGAAGAAGAACAGGGTGAAAGTGATTCAGTGGCTCCTGATCTGAACCCAATCGAACACCTATGGGGAATTCTGAAGAGACAAGTTGAGCATCACTCTCCATCCAGCATCCAGTCTCTAAAAGAGCTCATTCTTGAAGAATGGAAAAAGACAGATGTTGCAAAATGCCGCCAATGTGTTCATTCCATGCCTAGAAGACTTGGTGCTGTCATTAAAAATCATGGAGGCCATACAAAGTACTAGATGTAGTAGTTTTTGTTGTGGGGTGTACTCATTTTTGCATCACCCTAATTTGAGTAAAACTGAAAAATGTGTAATAAGTTATATTATTAACCTTACTTTAATGTTATAAGTTAAACAGATGTTATATTAAACTTAGTCTTGTCAACATTTTGGAAATTGTTTTTGTGTTAAAATGTTACTTTTCAAAGGGGGTGTACTCATTTAAGCTGAGCACTATGTATATATGTGCTGTATAAAGGCCTTTTAATTCTAGTAAACAAGTCCATATAACTGCATTTGTTTGATGTCTGAAAGCCTGCTAAGTAAGAGTGATAAAAAGTCTGTCATTGGTGTTTTCACTGCTTGTTTGAATTAAGCATAATCTTGACCTCATTATGGTAATATTTTAACGAGTCTGTAATTGGAACATTTCCCTGCTGCTTTAAAGTGCTGATTTAAAAGACCAGCTTTTATAGTTTGGTACCCAGGGAAGCTGTGTGTTGGATCTTTTTACAAGACTTTGTATGTCCGTCCATGTGATTAGAATATTTACGTAGGCTATTTACGAACCGACACTTTGCCGTTGGTGGTGATGTTTCAAATTGTGATGAAAGCTATAAAGAAGACTACACAATTAAACTGAAGTTTAGCAGTCACGCCAGTGTGCATTTCTGCCTTTAAATTACCAGCCATGCTGACTGATTTTCTGCCTGTTGTATTCTTGTGACGCTGTTTTTCTTTTCTCTGAGGATTCACATCTACCCAAAAATCCTGATGAGAGGAATGTAACTTCTGCCCATGTTGCAGTCAAAGAATAGAATAAATGTAATCTCTGAACAGATGTAATAGCAACTAGGTGTTTCTAATGCTAAGACTACCTTATGGTGTTAGCTGTTTGTACCTATGTCAAGAAAGAAATCTATGGAAAGGATTTAACTACACTCTTATTGGTAACTCAAAGTGTGATCAAATAAACAGACGGAAAGGGTGTGGCAACTTGAATGATAGAACTTTGAAATTGTTCTAGTCTTCTTAAAGTGAAATGGTTGATTCAACATTGAAATCAACCAAAGGAATGGTTACCAACTTAAAATACCTATCCACTTATTATATGACCCCTAGCACAAAATCTCTCATCACTGACAAGATGGGGCTCCCTGTGCGTCTCTCTTGGTTTCATCTGCTTCTTTTTAAACACAGGAAATGAAGTCAAAGGGTACTGAAATATTTGCGTTTATTTTTGCCGCTCTTAACAGATAGAATTTCCAAACATTAGCCAACGGCTGTCCATTAGCAAAATCAGAATTATTATGTCTGTCTGGCAGATTTAAAAATTGAATACATTATTTAATGCATTTCTGTTTTTTATTTCTTGTATTTCACTCTGTTTGCATGTTATGTTTGCTTATGCTCTGTGCAGCAAAAGAGCAAGTTTTCCCAAATTCAGTCATGAGTTTCCTTTGAGTTTTAAAGTATATTTTAAAAAGTTCAAATTTAGGTTTTCATGCTTTTTAATTCAATTGTTTTTATTTTACTACAAATTTATTATTATTAAAGGGATAGTTCACCCAAAAATGAAAATGTTTGTCTGCTTACCCCCAGCGCATCCAAGATGTAGGTATCTTTGTTTCTTCAGCAGAACACAAATTATGATTTTTAACTCCAACCGTTGCCGTCTGTCAGTGGTATAATGCAATTCAGCAGGAACTTGGACTATAAGAGTAAATAAAACTTGCTTAAACAATCCCTTAATAATAATAATAATAATATCAGTAGTAATTAATAATAAGAATAGTGGTAGTAGTAGTTATCTTCTTTTTTTTTTTTTAGTTGTGAAATATTAAAGCAATATAATAAAGTGTAACAACAGAAATTTCTATAGTCAGAATACAATAGTCGAGTCATTCTCAACTGGTTTGGCAATGGGACCCGCATTTTCATATGGTCATTAAGCTGCGACCCAAATTTTTAGGAATTTGAACAAAGAATTTATATTTCAAAACTGGCTGACACACACACAAGCACTGTTCCACTTTACTTAAACATGAATTGTACATGAACAAAAACACATGGACACTGATCCTAATGAATAGAATGAACATCATATGGTACCTGCATGCAAATCCTTCCCATACCAGCTACTCAATCTCTTGGTACTTTTTTGTAATTTCATGACTTGAAATTTGTGTGCACAACTGAAGTGTGCATTGACCATGAGTAGAGCATATCTGACCTGACATGAAAGTTTGTTTTTCTTTTTATAGCCTGACAACATCTCATCTGATAACAGATACTGAAACAGGACAATTCTTTTTTTCCTCAGGCACTCATTACTTAAACTGCGTCTGACAGAAGAGTTGACAGCTTTCACGCATGTCTTTCAAAATAAAAGTCTTGCATTAGTAAATCATTAAGAATTCCATTTTTTTTTTTTGTTGTTGTTGTTGTTTCTTTGACTACCCCCCTCAACTACCCCCTTCAAAACCCCTTGCAACCCACTGGTTGAGAAACCCTGCAATAGAACAAGGGAATTTTAACATTTAAAAGAACTAAAATGTTAAATGGTTATTATGATTTAAAAAAAAAAATGCAAGTATCAATGTTACAGCTTTGTCTGGCTTTTTCCCAGCCAGGTCTTTAGACAAACTCTACAACTTTGCCGACTGCGCGGGACTGCACCTGATCTTTGGGCTGAATGCCTTGCACAGAAACCCTGACAACTCATGGAACGCCTCCAGTGCTCTGAGTTTGCTCAAATACAGCGCCGGCAAAAAATACAACATCTCCTGGGAGCTCGGCAATGGTGAGTCCTCTCTAGTGCAGATTCAAAAATGATCTTTAGAGTTATCTTTGACATGTTGTCATTCTGTGACATGGAATGATATACATCATTCATGCACCTACGAAAGAAAAAAGAAAGCATCCATCAGTGATTATTGTGGGAGTTGCAGGTTCGAACCTTGCAATGTGGAATTCTTGAACAAGACACTAAAAGTGGTAAAAATCAAGTTTTTAAGTTTATTTATATATGTCTGTGGTGTTTTTAATATGCTTTAAGGAAAACCATGTGCAAATTCATCAGTCAGCACCATTGTTGTGTAGATTCTCCTTAAAACTTCAGTGGACCCGTTTCCACATGTCACAAACATGTAACCAATCAACATGCATCAAGGATGCTGATTTTCAAAAGGCAGCTGTCTGATTCTGAGATGGCAAAGGGAACATGGTTTGTGTAACATTAGCAACACATTATTAGCTGTTTGATGACGTAGTCTGTTAAGCCAAAGGCTAATCGTATCATATACCAGGCATTATGGGTCTGTCGATACAGCAATACATAAAAAGCATTACCATTCTGATACAGCGACTTGTAGCCTGTATAATTTGTTCTTCTTCTTCTGAATCAGTTTCTGGTTTAAACTGAATTAATCCAATATTTCCACTTGCAATTGTGTAGCATTTATTGAAGTTGACTGAGTGGATCAGGTAGTTCGAGATGGTGTAATTGAGTGGATGCGGGGACTATATTGCATATTCATGGATTCCACGTATAGCCTGTGAAATGAAGCAAGGGTGTAGAGTTACATTCAAGCTATTTTAAGGCATGAAGAAATTTTCACAAGAAAAAAATGATTAAATGTGTAATTTTGATTATCAAAAATGAGTTTTAAAGGATACAATATTGACTGCAGGAGGGAGTTTAACTCAAGTTCAAATTTGACAACATGACAAATTGCTTTTGTTTCTCTTTTGTAAGTCGCGTTTGAAAAAGGCTTTATTTGTTTTTACCTTAAGTTTTTGTTTTTAGTTTTTGTGAAACATTTTCTGAAGGGTTTATCTCAAAATAGGTTAAGAACATATGTTTTGCCGTTGAGATGACTGGAAAAAAGTGTCCCACTTGAATTCACCCTTATGGATTTCATAAATCTTTGTACATTCACACAGGATCAGCTCGATAAGGAAGGTGTGTACTACATTTATACATTGCTGTCACAGTAAGTGACCAATCGTGATAAGCATTTTGCTTAAATAAATATATATGCTGGAATCATTAAACATGATGGGATTAATTGGAGAAATTAAATTAATTCAACTAAAACAAGCAAAATAAAGCACAAAACAATTTGTAAAACTTTATTTGTCCTTGTCCTGTGTCTCTTTCTGTCCTTGGTCTCTCTCGAAATTATCGCACAAAACGTTTGAGAAAAAAATGCTACATTTGGGAGAAGGCCCATAAATCCATACTCAACAAGCATCTTTTCTTTTTCTGCTGTCCTCTCATTGACCACCATCCACTTGAGACCCTTGAAGTGCTTGATGTACGACGGCACACAGGCTGGGAAAGTGTCAGCTGGATAAGCTGAGGATATTTTATAGAAGCAGTCTTTACCGGTACAATATTGTGCAGTCTGGAAAAATTACTGACATGGCCAATTCAAGAAGCTCTGGTCATTATTACATACCCCACCTCTTCATATAAAACTAATCCTATTCGAATAGGGCTTATGTCAGGAGATAAATTCACAAAGCAGAATCCAAAAGGACACCTGGTGACTTTGTAATCTGCTCTAAGCACTCATTCATCTTTTGTTCTGTGCCGGACATGCTGCAAATTGCCCCATTCATGAGGCTCTTGTGTCAAATGTCTCTCTATAAACATCAAAACATCAAACTTTTGACTTGAATAATTATGATCTTATGATGATAATAGGTTCCTATCATAATATACAGTATAGTCCAAAAGTTTGGAACCACTAAGATTTTTAATGTTTTTAAAAGAAGTTTCGTCTGCTCACCAAGGCTACATTTATTAAAAATACAGTAAAAACAGTAATATTATGAAATATTATTACAATTTAAAATAACTGTTTTTTATTTTAATATATTTGACAAAGTAATTTATTCCTGTGATGTCAAAGCTGAATTTTCAGCATCATTACTCCAGTCTTCAGTGTCACATGATCCTTCAGAAATCATTCCAATATGCTAATATCTGCTGCGCAAGAAACATTTAATGTGTACAATTGTACAAAATATTTGTGTACAATATTTTTTTTTTTCAGGATTATTTGATGAATAGAAAGTTCAAAAGAACAGTGTTTATCTGAAATCTAATCTTTTGTAACATTATAAATGTCTTTACTGCCACTTTTGATTGATTTAATGCATCCTTGCTAAATAAAAGTATTCATTTCTTTTCATAAAAATAAAAATTCTTACTGACCCCAAACTTTTGAACGGTAGTGTATAATGCTACAGAAGCTTTGTATTTCAGATAAAGGCTGTTCTTTTGAACTTTCTATTCATCAAGAAAAAAAAAGTACACAAGAATAATCATAAATGTTTATTGAGCAGCAAATCAGCATATTAGAATGATTTCTGAAGGATCATGTGACACTGAAGACTGGAGTAACGATGCTGAAAATTCAGCTTTTCATCAAAGGAATAAATTACTTTGTCAAATATATTTAAATAGTACACATTTATTTTAAATTGTAATAATATTTCACAATATTACTGTTTTTTACTGTATTTTTAATTAAATAAATGTAGCCTTGGTGAGCAGACGAAACTTCTTTTAAAAACATTAAAAATCTTAGTGGTTCCAAACTTTTGGACTGTACTGTATATATGTACTGTATATCTGATATTGACAGCATGTGCAGCTTGTATTGCACACTTAACACTTAGCTCCATACTAAACACTAAACCTATAAAAATACCAGAGACTGCTTTAAGAATGTACACAAGCCATATATTGTTTTAATCATTTGTTTATTGGCTACAATTTGCATGTGTCAAAACATTACTAGCTGTCGGCATAGAAAAACTGCAGGCGTGCAGCAGATTGCTGCTTTTGCTCTTAGATTGTCATACGAGACCGAAGGAAACAGAACGCTCACAGAGAACAATCTGTCTGCTCATACTGAATGTGAAATTCATACAAAAATTAATTATATAATACCATAATTTAATATCTGTCATGTAATACTGGATTACAATCTGGATTAGTGCTGAATCTTTCCATTTAACTAATTCTAATAAAAGCGTGTTATTACTGGAACAGCCATTTGGATGTTTGTCTTTCTGGCTTCAACTGTAACAATAACCATGTCCGAAGAAAAGCTGTTAGGGATAACTTGCTAAATCAGATTTTGTGAAGCTGTTAATTCAAAAACAAACACTTTCAAGCAAACAAAGGGTCCAAATGAAACAAAGAGAAATATTTTCAGCTGTGGGTGGATGTTTATTGAGTGGGTCGTGCCAGCGTGACACAAAGTTTTGATGTACGGGCACTGTGATGATTTATTGCAGGACTGTATTTCATGAATGTGTTATTTGTGCTTTTTCTAAATGATAGGATCTGGATAATATTTTAATGGATAATAATAATGTCTCATATTTTCCACTGGCCTCGGCCTGGCCCGGTACTGTATTAACACAACAGCTCAGCATTTCTGTGTTTCTCTCCCTACACAAACACACACTCACACAGGCTGTGATGTTTATAAAGTTCGCCACTTGACTTCTGTAACGTCCTCGCTGTGATTTCAAGTGTGCACCTCCCACAAGTGTTGCCTTGTTTAAATAGTTTACAAAGTGCTGACCACAATATAGGTCATAATTCAAAGGCAGTTTGAATGTTCACTTGCGATTGGGTGTCAGCTTGCATCACAAGTCTTAAAGGGATAGTTCACCCAAAAATGCAGTTTTTGCTTGCCACAATTGTCAAGCTCCAAAGACAAAAAAATCAAAATATATATGCTACCTTTCAAAAGTTTGAGGTCAGTAAGATTTAAATAATAATAAGCAAGAATGCATTAAATTGATCAAGTGAAATGTTACATTAAAATTCAAATGAATGCTGATCTTTCGAAATTTATAAAGAGAAAGTTGAAAGAATCCTGAAAAAATGGAACACGGTTTCTACAAAAATATTAAGCAGCACAAGTGTTGTCAAAATTGATAATGTTAAAAATGTTTCTTGAGCATCAGATCAGAATGATTTTTGAAGAATCATGTGACACTGAAGACTGAAGTAATGATGCTGAAAATTCAGCTTTACCATCACAGGAATAAAATACATTTTAAAATACAATCCCAATTCCAAAAAAGTTGGGACACTTTGTGCATTGTGCAAAAAAAACAGAATGCAATGACATGGAAGTTTCAAATTTAAATATTTTATTCAGAATACAACATAGATGACATATCAAATGTTTAAACTGAGAAAATGTATAATTTTAAGGGAAAAATAAGTTGATTTTAATTTTCATGGCATCAACACATCTCAAAAAAGTTGGGACAAGGCCATGTTTACCACTGTGTGGCATCCCCTCTTCTTTTTATAACAGTCTGCAAACGTCTGGGGACTGAGGAGACAACTTGCTCAAGTTTAGGAATGTTGTCCCATTCTTGTCTAATACAGGCTTCTAGTTGCTCAACTGTCTTAGGCCTTCTTTGTCGCATCTTCCTCTTTATGATGCGCCAAATGTTTTCTATGGGTGAAAGATCTGGACTGCAGGCTGGCCATTTCAGTACCTGGATCCTTCTTCTACACAGCCATGATGTTGTAATTGATGCAGTATGTGGTCTGGCATTGACATGTTGGAAAATACAAGGTCTTCCCTGAAAGAGACGACGTCTGGATGGGAGCATATGTTGTTCTAGAACTTGGAGATACCTTTCAGCATTGATGGTGCCTTTCCAGATGTGTAAGCTGCCCATGCCACACGCACTCATGCAACCCCATACCATCAGAGATGCAGGCTTCTGAACTGAGCGCTGATAACAACTTGGGTTGTCCTTGTCCTCTTTAGTCCGGATGACATGGCGTCCCAGTTTTCCAAAAAGAACTTCAAATTTTGATTTGTCTGACCACAGAACAGTTTCCCACTTTGCCACAGTCCATTTTAAATGAGGCTTGGCCCAGAGAAAACGCCTGCTCTTCTGGATCATGTTTAGATATGGCTTCTTTTTTGACTTATAGAGTTTTAGTCGGCAACGATGAATGGCACGGTGGATTGTGTTCACCGACAATGTTTTCTGGAAGTATTCCTGAGCCCATGTTGTTATTTCCATTACAGTAGCCTTCCTGTATGTGATGCAGTGCCATCTATGGGCCTGAAGATCACAGGCATCCAGTATGGTTTTCCAGCCTTGACCCTTACGCACAGAGATTGTTCCAGATTCTCTGAATCTTTGGATGATATTATGCACTGTAGATGATGATAACTTCAAAATTTTTGCAATTTTTCTCTGAGAAACTCCTTTCTGATATTGCTCCACTATTTTTCGCCGCAGCAGTGGGGGAATTGGTGATCCTCTGCCCATCTTGACTTCTGAGAGACACTGCCACTCTGAGAGGCTCTTTTTATACCCAATCATGTTGCCAATTTACCTAATAAGTTGCAAATTGGTCCTCCAGCTGTTCCTTATATGTACATTTAACTTTTCCGGCCTCTTATTGCTACCTGTCCCAACTTTTTTGGAATGTGTAGCTCTCATGAAATCCAAAATGAGCCAATATTTGGCATGACATTTCAAAATGTCTCACTTTCAACATTTGATATGTTATCTATATTCTATATTCTATTATTCTATAGTTTATGAGATTTGTAAATTATTGCATTCCTTTTTTATTCACAATTTGTACATTGTCCCAACTTTTTTGGAATTGGGTTTGTATATTCAAAAAAAATATTTTAAATTGTAATAATATTTCGTAATATTACAATTGTTTATTGATTGATTGATTGATTGATTGATTGATTGATTGATTGTATTTTTGATCAAATAAATGCAGTGGTGAAACCAAGATACTTTCACCGAAACACTGAATTTTCAATGAAAATTTCCCTTTTAAATGAATTCATCCTTAATTAGTAAACCAGAGTCTCATCATGTATTTTTTCTTTTATTTCACAGAGCCAAACAGTTACCGCACAATGGCTGCTCGTTCAGTAAACAGCTCTCGTTTGGCTCAGGATTACACTCTTCTGAGGACGTTACTGCAGTCGGTGCGTTTCTACAGCCGAGCTAACCTCTATGGGCCAAACATCGGCCGTCCTCGTAAAAATGCAATCCTGTTACTAGATGGGTGAGTATCACTGTCATTTGTTTAGCAATATTGTAGCCTCCCTGCATGCACTTATTTATATGTTTGACATATGTGAAGAGTGATAAGTTATAAACCAAATCTGTTCCTGCAGAACTGTGAAGGACACTCCACAGGTTTTGGGGATAGGATATTGTGGCTGTTTTGATGATGCTGTCAGATATTATTGCACTTACTACATTTGAACATATTACTAAATATGAAATTTTGAGTGCATACATCAACTTTCAGTAGATGTATGCATTTACACTCTCTCATCTGGAAGAATGGATTAAAAAAATATAAACTACTGTTTAAAAGTTTGGGGTCAGTTTAAAAAGGATGCATTAAATTGATCAAACGTGATGGTAAAGACATCTTACATACTGTAGATATCTATTGTCAAATAAATGCTGTTCTTTACTTTCTATTCATCAAAGAATCCTTAAAAAATCTATCACAAAAATATAAAGCAGAACTGTTTTCAGCATTGATAATAATATAAAAAAAAATACTTAGCAGCAAATCAGCATATTAGATTGATTTCTGAATGATAATGTGATACTGAAGACTGGACACTGAAGACATTTTAAAATTTGAAAATTATAGAAGTTTTTTTTAGCAAATCACAGTTCTTCGCTGTGACATAACTAAAGACTGTTGGTTAGTTAAAAAAATTGGTGATTAAGTTATAGTCATGCTGACAAGTTAAAGAATTAGTTCACTTCAGAATTAAAATTTCCTGATAATTTACTCACCTCCATATCCAAGATGTTCGTCTTTCTTTTTTTCAGTTGAAAAGAAAATAAGGTTTTTGAGGAAAACATTCCAGGATTTTTCTCCATATAGTGCACTTCAATGGGGACCAACAAGTTCAGCCCTTTGAAGCTCCAGTTTCAGTGCAGCTTCAAAGGGCTCTACACGATCCCAGCCAAAGAATTATGTAGTTAAACGATCAGCCATTTTTCTAAAAAAAAAAAAAAAATGTATATACTTTTTAATCACAAATGCTTATCTGACACTAGCTCTGCGATGCGCCATACATTACGTAATCACGTTGGAAAGGTCACGTGTAACATAGGTGGAAATACTGTGTTTACAAAGCATACGTGCGAAGACCAAGTCAAAAGGCCTTTCCAAATAAAAAGGTAAAATAACGATGTCGGGCGATTTTGAAGTTGGAGAAGAAAATGTTTTTCGTCCTATCGCGGTACTTCCGCCTACGTCACACGTGACCTTTTTCAACGCGATTACGTAATGCGTGGCACATCGCAGAGCAGTGCAAGATGTACATTTGTGGTTAAAAAGTATATAATTTTTTCTTTTTTTTTTAGAAAATGGCCGATTGTTTTGCTAGATAAGACCCTTATTCCTCATCTGGGATCATGTAGAGCCCTTTGAAGCTGCACTGAAACTGCAATTTGAACCTTCAACCTGTTGGTCCCCATTGAAGTCCACTATATGGAGAAAAATCCTGGAATTCTGATTTTAATTCAGAGTTTAACTTTGTAGATGAGCAGCAGTGTGACGTACTACTTTAATGGCAGTCTCAAATATGTTCTGATTGACTGTGATTGTCACATCATGCACTTTCAGTGCAGAAAGGCATTGCGACTGTTGTTGGCAGAAGGGCTTATCTGATTTGTGACTCATTTTAATGGCTTGTATAAGAGATCTCCAAAGCACATTGTTTAAGAGAGTGCGGTACCGTCCCCCTGCCTGGAGAAGCACATAGCTGAGTCGTGTTTATGTTGCTCCATGTGGATTGTTAGTCCAGGGGCCTGTAGCACCATTGAAACTCACCGTCAGATAAATAAAGTGTCACTCTATTAATGGCGTGACAGAGCAATGTTCCACCTGCATGTTACTTGTTCCTCCCACTCTCTCCTGCAAGAGTGCAGAGGCTTCAGTATTGCAGCTCTCAATTTTGAGCATAAAGTGCAACATATTAACATATTTTAATTCCAATAAGACATTATAAAAGAAAGAACTTGCAATCAGTAAATCAAGAACCATTCAGATGGATTTAGTGAGTGTCATTGGACTGAGGATTTCTGAATGATTCATAAGAGTCATTTGTTTGTGAATTACAGTGCAGAAGAATAGGGATGTTCAAAAACTGCTGGCAGATTATTATTATTATTTTTTAAATGCATTGTTTCTATAAAGGACTAATAATTAATGGAAACCCCATTACTGAATTCCCTTTAAAATGAGAATCTTGTCTCAATCGTTTAGTCTGTGGTTTTTAAAAAAGGCATTTGAGCAACACTGCCAACCTTATGCTTCTAAACATGTATATTTTATATGACAGAAGCTTATTAAAGCAGTGCCAGTGTTGATGTGCTTAGTATTAAGACCAGATTTTTCAAATTCTGCTCTTGTAATGACATCTGAGATAAATACCTCTGGGTTTCATTTGTGAGTATTCATTTAACATTGTTTGTGCTTTTGTGCTGTTCATCAAAAACTGGTTTTGTAGAATGATGGCTTTTGTGAGTGGATACTAATTGGTTGTAATTCCTGTGTGAAAGAGCCAGACATAAATCTATCAATGCCTGTCCAGAGCTTCCTCATTCTTGCAACCAGCAGGCCTTGTCTACACCTCCACTAACACACTCACATTCACGTTTTCATGTTTTATGGGGACGTTCCATAGACATAATGATTTTTACATTGTATAAACTGCATATTCTATCCCCCTACACTAACCCTACCCCTGAACCAACCCATCACAGAAAAGTTTCCACATTTTTACATTTTCAAAAAACATAATTCTGTATGAATTATAAGTTATTTTCCTTATGGGGACCAAAAAATGTCCCCATAAGGTCAAAGATTTCTGGTATTGCCATCTTTGTGGGGATATTTTGGTTTCAATGGTTTTTATACTATATAAACCGTATTTTCTATCACCCTACACATAAACCTACTCATAACAGAAAACTGTGCACATTTTTACTTTCTCAAAAAAACAAAAAACAAACATTATGTATGCATTTATAAGCCTTTTGAAAAATGGGGACATGGGGTAATGTCCTCATAAGTCACCCTCTCCTTGTAATACCTATGTCATAGCCATGTCATTATACAAATTTGTGTCCTGATATGTCAGAAAAACACGTACACACTCTCACTCTCTCTTTCTGTCTCTCTCTCTCACTCACACACACACACACACACACACTGAAATGAAAACAATTATGGGAGAACAAACAGCACCTGTTAGTAGGTGGGATATATTAGGCAGCAAGTGAACATTTTGTCCTCAAAGTTGATGTGTTAGAAACAGGAAAAACGGGCAAGTGTAAGGATTTGAGCGAGTTTGAAAAGGGCCGAATTGTGATGGCTAGATGACTGGGTCAGAGTATCTCCAAAACTGCAGCTCTTGTGGGGTGTTCCCGGTCTGCAGTGGTCAATATCTATCAAAAGTGGTACAAGGAAGGAACAGTGGTGAACCGGTGACAGGGTCACGGGCGGCCAAGGCTCATTGATGCACGAGGGGAGCGAAGGCTGTCCCGTGTGGACTGATCCAACAGACGAGCTACTGTAGCTCAAATTGCTCAGGAAGTTAATGCTGGTTCTGATAGAAAGGTGTCAGAATACACAGTGCATCAGTTTGTTGTGTATGGAGCTGCATAGCTGTAGACCAGTCAGGGTGCCCATGCTGACCCCTGTCCACCACCGCAAGCGCCAACAGTGGGCATCAGAACTGGACCACGGAGCAATGGAAGAAGGTGGCCTGGTCTGATGAATCACGTTTTCTTTTACATCACATGGATGGCCGGGTGTGTGTGTCACTTACTTGGGGAACACATGGCACCAGGATGCACTATGGGAAGAAGGCAAGTCGGCCGAGACAGTATGATGCTTTGGGCAATGTTGTGCTGGGAAACCTTGGGTCCTGCCATTCATGTGGATGTTACTTTGACACGTGCCATCTACCTAAGCATTGTTGCAAACCATGTACACCCTTTCATGGAAACGGTATTCTCTGGTGGCTGTGGCCTCTTTCAGCAGGATAATTTGCCCTGCCACAAAGCAAAAATGGTTCAGGAATGGTTTGAGGAGCACAATAACGCATTTGAAGTGTTGACTTGGCCTTCAAATTCCCCAAATCTCAATCCAATTGAACATCTGTGGGATGTGCTGAACAAACAAGTCCAATTCATGGAGGCCCCACCTCACAACTTACAGGACTTAAAAGATCTGCTGCTAACATCTTGGTGCAGATACCACAGCACACCTTCAGGGGTCTAGTGGAGTCCATGCCTCGACGGGTCTGGGCTGGTTTGGCAGCAAAAGCGGGAACAACACATTATTTGGAAGGTGGTCATAATGTTATGCCTGATTGTGTGTATGTGTGTGTGCGTTTTTGTGATTTATGTGAACACAAATTTGTACAATGACGTGGGTATTACACTGGTATTACGACGTAAACATGAAATATGAGGACATTTCATGAATGTTTTCTGTGATGGGTAGGGGTAGTTTAGGGGGATAGAATGTACAGTTTGTACAGTATAAAAACCATTACGCCTATGGAATGTCCTCACTAAGAGAGCAAAACAAACCATTGTTTGGTATATAAATAATAAATAAATAATAATAATAATAATAATAATAATAAAAATGGTACATTTGATATATATATATATATATATATATATATATATATATATATATATATATATATATATATATATATATATATATATATATATATATATATATATATATATATATCAAATGTACCATTTTTATTATTATTATTATTATTATTTATTTTTAATAAGTAAAAATAATGCCTGATTGCTAAGCCCATTTCTGCCTCAGTAAATAATAAAAAGCTAATTGCATTGTGATTTTATTGCTTGCAATTGTGGTAATTCCGCTTTTATTGCTTGCAATTAAATCTTTTTGTGTACTTGTTTTCAGCAAGCTTGATTTTTTTTTTTTTTATTAGTTAGGCTAGTATTGTGCAGAATGTATATTAAAAAATATTAAAATTTTGGCATTGCAACAACCTGGGTTTCTAGTTCTGGTCATGTTATCCACCTCTAACTAAAAGTCTCAGTAATATTGTTGCTTCTCAAGTAAATGATATTTCAATAAGGAAAACCTGGGCCCACAAGGATGCCTAAAGTTCTCAGCACTTGAGCTATCTATCATTTTTGCATAGGTTTCTCTGCTCTGTGTGATTTGTACTGTGCAGTGTAGGTGCATGTTTTCCTGAGGGAGCTTTTGAGCAGTCATAACTTTGGCAGGCTGAAATGAAACTTGGTATTACAACCACAAGTGCTTTGACGAAGGTCTTCCTCAGAACGAGACGCCACCCCTTGCTGCTACCAGTCTCGTTCAGATGGAAATGATAAATGCAGTTTTAACTCAGCAGACAGACAGAGGGAAAGAGAGAGAGAGAGAGACGAGAGGGGAATTATGGGACGGCATGGAGTTTTGAAAGGGTGTTCGCTATTTTTCTATGCAGAACTTTGCTTTGCCGTCACACGAATAACTGTTTAGAAACGTCGCTCCTTATAAGGAGTTTTGTTCTCTCGTTTGATTAAGATTACTCAGCTCCCTGGTAAACTATCTTCTCACACAAATTTACTCACAGCATGAGAGATCAGTGTCACCAGCGAGATAAACAGACACCTCCTGTTAGCCATGCAGCGTGTGTGTTTGGCTTTCAGTTCTTTTTTGTGAGAGTCATTTATGATGGTGGAGCAGACTAAAATTGTTTTTCCAATGCAGTAATAACCTTCAATATTGACTTTAACACTACGGATTTTTTCTCTTTTTTACAGGTTTATGAAAAACGGTGGTTCTGTGGTTGACGCAGTAACGTGGCAACAGTAGGTATTTTACCTTTTTTAAATTATAACCTTTCACTATTCTCCATTGTTTATGGAAACTTTGAGAGCATCTCTCTAAAGATGCAATACAGCTTTGCTGTGGTATGAAACCAAAACAGAATGCAAATGCAAAAGTGTCAGTAATTCTCAACTGGTGGGTCATGACCCATAAATGAGTCGCAGGTCTGTTCTGATACTGCAGGGGGAAAACAATGCAAATATTGAAAAAAAGCACATTAAGTGTGTAAGTCATATGTTGTGTCCTAAATGATGCACTTATTTAATATGTACTTATGACTGTTTACTCAACCGTGTATTGTATAAAGTTTATGCGGTTATTTTGCATCGTAGTCTGACAGCCCCTTCACCTCCGCCATGGAACTAAAGCTGCGACAGTTAAATATGTGAAGCGTCCAATATTCCACACTTTAAGTGCAACATCCGGGAATGTAAGTGTACTTTTACTGTTTGGAATTTTCAGTGTGAACACACTACTCGCAGTATTTGTACTACAAAAAAACTTAATATAATTGTGCACAAGTACGCAAATTGGGATGCAACTTTATTTGTGTATAGTTAGGAAAGGGGGAAAAAAATAGACCAACTTATAGACCATACCAATAAAAATAAAATAAAACATTTATAGATTTACAAAATTATTTATAAAATTAGTCAAATTGTTGGGCAGTAATAGTATTAATACATTTTAAATGTTTTATTTTTATTATATTTAATATTTATTAGGACCTTTTTAACAATTTTATACAATTTTTGAAGTTTCAGCTCAAAATACCCCATAGAATCTTTTTTAATTAATTTTTTAACTGCCTATTTTTGGGGCATCATTATAAATGAGCCGATTCAGGGTGTGTGGCCCTTTAAATCTGGTGCTCCATGCCCATGGAGCTCGCGCTTGCCTTAAACAGCATAAACAAAGTTCACACAGCTAATATAACCCTCAAAATGTATCTTTACAAAGTGTTCGTCATGCAGCATGTCTAATCGCGTAAATATATTATTTTTTTGGATGTTTACATTTGATTCTGAATTAATTTGAGGCTGTGATCCGTGGCTAACGGCTAATGCTACACTGTTGGAGAGATTTATAAAGAATGAACTTGTGTTTATGAATTATACAGACTGCAAGTGTTTAATAATGAAAATAACGACAGTCTTGTCTCCGTGAATACAGTAAGAACCGATGGTAACTTTAACCACATTTAACAGTACATTAGCAACATGCTAATGAAACATTTAGAAAGACAATTTACAAATATCGCTAAAAATATCATGGATCATGTCAGTTATTATTGCTCCATCTGCCATTTTTCGCTATTGTCCTTGTTTGCTTATCTAGTCTGATGATTCAGCTGTGCAAATCCAGACATTCTGCCCTTGTCTAATGCTTGAACATGGGCTGGCATATGCAAATATTGGGGGTGTACATATTAATGATCCCGACTGTTACGTAACAGTCGGTGTTATGTCGAGATTCGCCTGTTCTTCGGAAGTCTTTTAAACAAATGAGATTTATATAAGAAGGAGGAAACAATGGAGTTTGAGACTCACTGTATGTCATGTCCATGTACTGAACTCTTGTTATTTAACTATGCCAAGATAAATTCAATTTTTAATTCTAGGGCACATTTAATGTTACCCACTGGTCAATTAAGAGAGGTGCTAGCTAAACCAGTGTCATTTTCAAAATCAACTGGCTTGTCAATGGATAAGACATATCTTCTGTTTTCAGATATTTCGTAATGAGCATTTTACACAATATTCTATATATATTGAATAATATATATTGAATACTCAAAACATTCAATATTAATTTTAAACATTCATTATGTACAGTAGGTACATCTCATTTGTTTTCATTGCAGTTGTACTACATGTAATATATATGTCATTGGCTACCTTGCTGTCTAGGCTTCAGCAATACAAAAGTCTGTCCTTCTGCTCTGTTGTTAATCAAACATGGAGTCTGCTGTTCCCCACCTCCGCCTTAATTTCTTACACCTGTGAGGTGGGATAATGTGCTGGAAGGTAAATTTACACTCCTTGCAAACACATGCAGGCCTCTAATTGAGGCTTTTTTCCTAATCTGGTTAAGTACCATTACTGAGAAGCATCGTAAAAGACGTCAACAGTTGGTGTATGTTCAATAGTACTTTATTACTTCTCACTTTGGTTAAAACAATTAACATTCCATTCATACTTTAAACAAAAAAAATCCATTCTGTAACTATTGATACCATGTTTCTGGTTCCTATTGCATCACATTTGAATGTATATATACAGTCAAACCTTAAGTTATTCAGACATTTTTGATATTTTTTATATGTTTTTACTAGTGGGTGCAGGACACTATAGTTCATTAATGTAAGTGAGGATAGCAAAATAAAGTAAACTGTGACATATTATACCCAAACATTTTTCATACAGTGGACTACCATTAAATTGATAGAAATTTGGAACCAAAAATTATTCAGAAACTTTGACCTGACCATGTTTTGCTTAAGTGTTATCTGACATAATTAAGATTAAAATTAAAACTATAGTGAATAAACTGTATTAATGAATGAAATGTTCAAGGTGTTTGGATACATTTTTGTTTGACTGTATATATTCCTGTGATAGTAAAGCTGAATTTGTGTCACATGATCATTCAGAAATCATTCTGATTTGCTGCTCAAGAAATATTTCTTATTATTATCAATATTGAAAACAGTTGTGGAAACCATGATACATTTTTTTTTCAGGATTCTTTGATGAACAAAAACTTTGAAAGAACAGCATTTATTTGAAATAGAAATCTTTTCTAACATTATAAATGTCACTTTTTTCAGTTTAATGCATCCTTGCTGAATAAAAGTATGAATTGTTTTTTTTAAACGTTGAACTTTATACTTTTGAATGGTAGTGTATATAATATTTACATTTATAAATATTTATGTATACATAAATTCATATAAATACTTAACACTTGTGCACAGTAAATTAATGATATGATAGTTTTAATAAGTGAAATCAGTTACGCTTCACCTGCGACAGAACAGACTCTTTTAGAGCAGCTGTTTTCCTGAGGCTAAAGGATAATCACCTGTAGTGTAATTCATCTCTAAACAACAGCTTATGTCAAAACCCTTCATCCTATTAACTTCTCATGGAGGTGAGGACTGTGTTTTCTACTTTGAGAGTGAATTTAGCTGTCATTTCTGTCCATCAGAGGGTGAAATGGGTTTGATTAGGGTCTGATTGTGGAATGGACTAGGCATCTCTTGTCTGAATTTTATTTTGAACCTCTTGTTTTATGTCTTGTCTTTGTTCTTTAGCCCAGTCCTGATTGAATCCAGGTGTGTCCTCATTAGTTGTAGAGTATTCATATAGCTTTCTTTAGTCAAATATGAGATTTTACATTATGGCTGCATCTCAAAACGTTGAACGTGATTTCACCAAGTACGACATGTTCCTGGATCGACATCTTTGTTGATCCTGAAACAACATTCCAATCAACCAATCAGATTTGAGGGACAAGTTTACCATTTATGTCAAGGTTAGGCTTACAACCAGGGTTAGGTGCTTCCACAACAGTGTTTTTCAACTATCATTTCCCTCTGATTTTAGGGATAAGTTATGGGTAGGGTTGGGTTAGGTTGACTTTGCAGGCAATGACTTTGCAGGCAGAGTTTGCGCACAAATCTGATTTCGGACAGACTTCTGAGACAGCATTACTGTTTAGTAGAGCAAGCTTTTTACTAATTTCTAAGTAGAAATAACATCTGAAGTGGAAAATATTGGTCAAAAACATACATTTACACACCAACCGCAACTTTCAGATGCCATCTTTATTTTTTCAACCGTCACGGTATGGAATGCACAGGATTGTGGGATATCATAGGCAGCGAAGAATACATCAATGCTGCCTTAAAAAAAATCGCCTTCATGCCTTCCTACCTTGGAATGCATCCTATGAAGGCACCATTTTTTAAGCTTTCAGACGCAGATGCTTGGAAGATGATGTGTATAGTAACAAAATGGCAATGCTGTGGTTAGCTCGGCAGGTGTTCATTGACAACACAGCGGTCTTCTGGCAACCAAACTGAGGAGAATAAATGATGTGGTGATGGAATGCTGCCATTTGTTTTGTATGATTATCAGTCACCATGTGTAATGCACCTGTCAGGTTTTGCACCAAACAGGATTTTGAATCATGTGATATCAGAACTTTGACTGTTTTATGTGTTGTATGCATAAAAACAAATGTTTATCATTAACTATATGCACCTCTTCCCGGGTTCTGCCATGTTCGCATGATGCCACTCATCTGCATCTTGACAAAATCTGAAGAAAAAATTAATTTGCAGTGTTCCAAGAAGTTCCAAACAATAAATAAAACAAAGCCAAGAACGTGAAAATGAAAGCCAAAATAAAAGCCAACCGGAATATCAAACTAAAAGACAGACAAGAACCAAACTAAAAGATTCCCAAATCCTTAAAATAGACATGTTAAAATAGACAAATTTAATTTCTAATCTAGCCAAAAATTCCAGTTTGACACATTAGACAAGAAAATGATGTAATGCCTGATATCAGGTCATTCGTTTTAGGAAAGGAAGTTGTTATCAGGGTTAACAGTGAATTATGTGTGTACTTCTGTGGAACTTCCCTCAGTTTATTTTTGATGATTATCGCAGATACAGCTCTGGATGTTGCATGAAATGAAGGGTTTTTTTAATGGAATTTGGCTGAAAGTCTGGACATCTGGTTATTTGTCTGCCTCCAATTGCTCAGTAACAGAGTTGATGAAACTATTGCTTGCCCAGTTATCTAGCTGGCTTAGAGAGAGGCTTTGTCTGAATTGCAAATGATTTGGTATGATCTCGGAAACATCCAGTAGAGTGGCTTTTAAGTTCTAAATAAAGCACAGTCTGGGAAAGTGTGTTTTATGAATTTAGAGCTGTCATTGACATGAGATGTAGCTTGTGTATTTTTCAGCTTTTATTGCAAATTAAATACTTAATAAATCATTTGTTGTAACTTTTTTAAACGTTCAAATGAGTTCAAGTTGCAAGAAATAAATAGTCTTTTCTTAAGAAAATATTTTTCATTAAATGTAAAAAATCTCTTTTAGTGATGAAATTATCATTATTTTTGATGGTTTGCTGTATATTTACAAAATATACTCCCAATATGTTTTGGCCCTGCTTGCTTGCTTGCTTGTTTATTTATTTATTTATTTATTACTTTTTAAAATTACTTCTGTAATTTTCTTTACAAAACTGCATACAATAGTAAAGAAAATTTACTCTATTTTAATGAACAAATATACAATAAAAATTCTTGTTAAAATGGCCAATAATGGCTTATTGAATTTGCTTTATAAACACTTTTTTATACTGGTTGAAAGTCTCTTCACATCCTAATTGCAATCAATAATAGAAGTGGTCTAAATGTTAAAACATGTACATATATCTACTGTGGAAGTCTCAGGACCAAAAATATGTTCGTCCCATCATTGCATTCATTCTGAATGTAATAATACAATGTCCTACCGCCTGTCAATATATGTATTTCCATACCTCCGTGCACCTGCTCGCGCAGACATCACACTTTATCAGCACGTTCAATGAGGCTATGCAGAGTTGTAGACAGACAGTCACTGAGCACCACAAACAGCAGCCGCCTTTTATCAGTTTTACAGTTTGATTAAAAAATATTTAATATATCCGAATCATGATTCGATACGCTGATTCATTATGCTCCGAAGCTTCCTGACTTTTTTTCTCAGAATTGAAAAAAAATATATATATACTCTCAAAGACTTTTTTATCATAGTTGCAAGATTATATCACAAGTTTTTATCATGCAGTTCTGAGAAAACATTTTAATTGCGAGATGTAAATGCATGAGGAAAAAAGTGTGAGACAAAATTGTGAGATAAAAAGTTTCAATTATCTTTCTTTTTTTTTTTAATTCCATGGTAAAAATGGAATAAAAAAAATATTTAATATATTTTTTGTATTCTAGGTTAGGCAGGACAATAGGTTCTACACTATCAAGTCAACCCCTGAATATTGATTTTATTTCAAATCATTTAGCTAACCATATCATATTCATTAATATTCATTTAGAATATACAAACCATATTATACCATAATTGTATGGATTGGCAGTATGTTTAATCAGTCCTATAGTAAACCATTCCATTTTTTTTTTTTTTTTTTTTTTTTTGCTTTTTATTTAAATAAATAAATAATAGCACATGAATCTATCAATCTATCAATCTACTCAAATCTTTAGTTTAAATGAACTTAAATTTTCAGGTAACCAGGTTAGGCTATTTACTTTAAAGGGTTAGTTCACCCAAAAATGAAAATTCTGTAATTTATCACTTCGTTAATCTTCGGAACACAAATTAAGATATTTTAATTGAAATCTGATGGCTCCATGAGGCCTGCATAGGGAGCAATGAAATTTCCTCTCTCAAGATCCATAAAGGTACTAAAAACAGATCTAAATCAGTTCATGTGAGTACAGTGATTCAATATTAATATTATAAAGTTTGTTGTGCCAAAAAAACAATATGACTTATTTAGTGATGGCCGATTTCAAAACACTGCTTCATGAAGCATCGGAGCACAAATGAATCAGTGTGTCGAATCAGCTGTTCAGAGCGCCAAAGTCACGTGATTTCAGCAGTTTGGCTGTTTGACACGCGATCTGAATCATGATTCGATACGCTGTTTCATTATGCTCCGAAGCTTCCTAATTTTTTTTCTCAGAATTGAAAAAAAAATACTCTCAAAGACTTTTTTTTTTATCATAGTTGCAAGATCACAAGTTCATGCGGTTCTGAGAAAAAATTAAAATTGCGAGATGTAAGGTGAGGTCAGGCGGTAAAAGTAAGAGCTCTGTAAGTTGTTTACATTTCTTATTATTGTAATGTTATGTGCTTTGAGACATGAGGTAATTTCATGCCGTCTCATCTCGTGACATTTTGCAGACTCTGCTGTGCGCATTCATGTGTTTTGAAGGAGGCGTGGCCTTGGAGATGCTCTAAAGGGAGGGGGATCATATGCTTTCAAAGCTATGCTAGCCTCTCCAAAAATTGCCTACCCTACCATTAAAGTATTTATATATTCAAATAAAGCATATATTGTTAGAAAATAGAACAACTGTTTTTATTTATTTATTTTATATTTATCTTTATGTATTTACTTATTTATTTTCATTTATTATGCTGGATGTGTTTCATTTATTGGACCATCAGAGAAAAAAAATCTGTATTGTTGAACAAGCTTGTCTGGAGAGGAGTGCAAGTCGAGCTCAAGTCTGACCCGCTCAGTCACTGCCGACTGCTGGAGACAGACAAGGCGAGACGAGAGTTTATTTTTTTCTGTGTGATATCATGAGAAATCACAGATGCTGTGTTCAGAGAGCTTCAGCAAAATATGCACAGCAATTTTTTTACATCTCATTCTTGTTGAGCTTTCCTTCAGATGTGCTGTTGCTTTATAACCTCTCATTTAGAAAGCGCTTGACTTGCTCAACACTGCATTGCAATATGCCAAACCTTTAATAATCAGAAACAAGCTCATTAGGGAATGGGCGCTGTCTTTTATCTCCCAGCACAATGACAGCTGGCTGTGCTTTCAATGACTTTAATTAGTTCCATGCTGAGTGGCTTTGAATTATCCAGTAATGAAAAACTCCAAAGTGTTTTATCAAGTGCATGCAATAGCTGCGGTCATTAAAAGTTATAAGGGCATAAACAAGTTTGCATTTCTCCCTCAATTAGACAGCCCCCCTGCGTCTGCAGAGAGAGGGTGGGCTAAACAGACTCATTAATCTAGAGGTCAACCCTGATTAAAGGAAACGGAAGTAGGAAAGGGTGTCAGAGAGGAGAATTTTATAAAAAACACCACCTACTTAGTCAAACTCAAGCCATATGCGCTCACATGTTCTGATGTGCAATTATCATTTTACAGTAAAGGATGATTCCGGATAGGGCTGGGCGATATACCGGTAGACACGTTTCACCAGTACAGAAATTTGTCATCCGGAAGAGATTTTGGACTATCGTCTCTATCGCGGTTATACTCTTGTGACATTGCTGTGCTGCATGGTCACGAAAGGTTATCGTTTACATGCATCTTTATGCATTGCGGTTTAAAAACAAGTGATTTTATATATACTGTTTATGCATGGTTAAATATACATGCTTACATGTCAAAATGCCGTCTTTGCAAGTATCTTTGTAAACACAGTCATTTATGTGTTAAGTGAACGTAAACTGTTGAGAAAGAAAATGCAAGTGTAACAGTATATTGGATCCATGCATTCAATCTTAAAGTGACGGCAGCCTAATATACCTGCTGTCGTCTGTGTCATTATTTTAATTAAACAACAAAACAGAGAAAAGTTGTGTTTGAAATCGCCCCCTATATGGTCATTCACTATTCCCTACATTACTCCACTAATATAGTCCACTTGAGACAGTGAATGAAAACAAGTGAGTGAATTCATTCACTGAGTGCACTGGAAGGGCTGCTGCTTTTTCATAGTTTAATAATCAGCAAACTGGCATCTCCAGTAGTTAGATGGACCAGCGCGGTTTGGAAAATGGATGGATGGATGATTCGGCTGCGGGCGCCATCTTCTGGTCAGACGAGGGAATTCATTCGGCATGACCCTCAGTGTATTATGGGTATTCTCTAGCTGTTGCATGTACATCAGTTGTTATTGCAGTGCATTATGGGATTGAATCAGTGCACTCGGTAAGGTCCACTATGGTTTCGGACACCACTACTAATGGCTGTCCCTTAAAGGTGCTAAAGAGGATTTTTCATCGACTGAGAAACCAAAGACTGTTACTGAGTTTTTGAAATGAGCGCATGTGTAAGAACAACCCCCCTCCTTCGAAGGAACGCCTCCCAAAACTTGTAAACACTCGTATTGGAACACAAGTGTTTACCACCGGCATTCGCTGTGTCGTGTTAGTGGATTCATTATGTCGGACTCACCGCAGGTAACTCATAATCTGCAGTTGTTACTTCTGTCTCCTGACAAAAACATTGCATGCAGCGCCTGTGGAGTGTGGAAAGTTACTGGAGCGCGCAGCCGCGCTCGTCTCTCACAAGGAACGTCACGGCAGTGATTGACAAGCCAGAGGGCCAATCGTTTACGCGATTGGCTGATGTTTTTAAGGCCCTACCTCGTGCACAGATGATGTATATTAATATTATTCCTTTCAGTGCACCTAATAAATAGTCTTTTATCAGTTAGTATAAAACAAAACTTAGCACCTCTTTAGCACCTTTAAATAGCCCTATTTCAGTAAATGGGGGGGTGATTTTGGACAGCCCTAATCTCTCACTGCCCTTGACTGAATCACTTTTGTAACTTTTTGTAACACAGTGAAGACTATGCAGTGTTTTTTATGCATTTGATTACTTTATACAATTTATGTAACATTTATTTCTAGTGCTTGAAGTTTTTCAGGTCTATTTAATTTGTGTCTTTGTTCTAATGTAGTTTGTTTCATATATGCTTGTAATTAGTTTATTTGTTCTTATTTTATATTATTTTATATTCTTCTATAAGCTTGAGTTTTTTACTTGGGCTAATATTAGTTTTTTTTTGTGATGTTGAAATTGGTAACAAGAATTATGAAATTCGATAGTATCATACATTTTGATATCATAAAAACCTTATTTAAAGCAAAAATAACTATATTGTAATATATATTGTTATTGTCAAACAAAATTACTCATATCATGATATGAGATTTTGTTCATAATGCCCACCCCTAATTCCAGTAATAATAGCCTTCACAGGTTATGTGAACAACTCTTGTGGTTCTGTTCTTGTAGTAGTGGAATTAATAATTTTTAATAGTTTGCTGTATATTTACACACTATATTAAATTTGGTCCTGCCCCCGATTGATTGATTGATTGATTGATTGATTGATTTGATTGATTGATTGATTGATTGATTGGTTGATTGATTGATTGATTGATTGATTGATTTGATTGATTTGATTGATTGATTTGATTGATTTGATTGATTTATTGATTTGATTGATTTATTGATTTATTGATTTATTGATTGATTTATTGATTATTTTTTATTATATATTCAATTTTATTTTATTTTTTTCCTAATTGTTTTATTTCTCCTAAAGAATTTTAGGAGAAACACCCGAAACAAATATGAAAATAAAAAGACCCATAAGAATTCAATTAAGTGTCCTGAGCTATGAAAGAAAAGCCTCTGAGCAATAAAACCATCCTCTAATTTATTCTTTATCTGTTACATTAGCAGGTTCTGTTTTCCATGAAAAAGATGCATTTTTCTTTCACTCATCTTCCAGATGTCTCCTCTGCTTTTAATGCTAAAATTCAGAAGTCTTTTTGTTGAGAAGCTGCTGATGGACTTTACAAGTGGAATCTAAAACATCACAAATGAAAACACATTAGCTAAATATAATACTAGGGAGGTTGAGAGTTCCTCATTGCTGTTTAATATCAAAAGATTTGTTGCCTCTGGAGTTGTACAGCTTAATCCCATAGAGACTCTAAATTTCAAAGGTCAATGTCCATAGAGAACCACTATTCCTTCAGATACGTCAAGATCTTGCAGTTCATTGAGGCCCTCTTTCCACACCTTCCTCCAGATGGCCGGCCCACAGCTACTTCATCCCGAACTCCTCTCTCACTCACTCACTCGCTCGCTGCAGCGGCTCTTTGACCAGAAAGAGCTCTGCATCTTGTCACTGCTGTCTTCTTTTACATCTTAATATAATTCATGGGCTAAATCTGTTAGCTATTTTGCGTGTAAACTTGCAGACTGGCTAATGCCTTTATTTCATATTTTGAACTTTGCTCACTGAGGTGGGAAATGTGGATTGTGTTAGGCTATTTCATATTGTAATGGTAATATCAAGATAGATAGCTTTGCCATTCTGGTGTTTGTTTTTATTTGAAGTTATTCCAGTCTCAGGCTGGGAAAATATAGGGAAAATATTCTATTATTTTAACATTGAAATAATTGTCAGATAGAAATGTAGTAATCAGTTGTTGAATAACAATATTGAGTATATGTGTGTGTGTGTGTCTGTGTGTGTGTGTGTGTGTGTGTGTGTGTGTGTGTGTGTGTGTGTGTGAGCAATATCACACTCGTAACCGTAACCCCTTTGAAAAGTAACATTTTAAACAATTTCCAAAATGTTGACAAGACTAAGTTTAATATAACTTCTGTTTAACTTATAACATGAAAGTAAGGTTAATAATATAACTTAGAGAACTAAATTTTCAGTTTTACTCAAATTAGGGTGATGCAAAAATGAGTACATCCCACTGAAAGTCTCTGGAGCAAAGCTAAATTTTAGACTACAAATGTCTAATTTAACAAGAATTCAACCACAGGTGAGTCTAATTATTCATTACACAGGTGTCCCGCAGACAGTTGACTATAAAAGGGTGTTAAAACCCCTTCCCATTTCATGCTGTCAGCAATGGCACCACATGGAAGAGAAATGTCACAAGACCTGAGAAAGAAAATGATTTCTTTACACCAGAAAGGTGAAGGCTACAAGAAGATCAGCAAAGCTTTACTTATCAGTCAGAATACTGTAGCAAAAGTGGTACAAAAATGTTAAAAAAAAAAAAGATGAAACCGCAACCATCTCACAGGTCGTCCACGGACGTTAATACCTCAACAGGAGCGTCTTCTGATGAGAAGGCTTGAAGAAAATCGGCATGCAAGTTCACTGCAGTTAAATAAAGAAGCAGAAAGCCAAACTGGGGTGACTATTTCCCGTGACACAATACGGTGTATGTATGGCATGCATGGGTGCTGTCCATGCAAGAAGCCCCTCCTAAACTACAGGCACAAAAAAGCCCGCCTAGATTTTTCCAGGGCCCATGCTGACAAAGATGAAGACTACTGGGACTCTGGAGTGATGAGACCAAGATAAATGTTTTTGGAACTGATGTCTTCAAAACTGTATGGCATCGTAAAGGTGAGGAATACAAAGAAAAATGCATGGTGCCTACAGTGAAACATGGTGGTGGCAGTGTCCTTATGTGGGGCTGCATGAGTGCTGCTGGTGTCGGGGAGCTGCATTTCATTGATGGCATCATGAATTCACAGATGTACTGCTCTAATACTGAAAGAGAAGATGCTACCATCACTCCTTGCCCTTGGTCGTTGTGCACTTTTCCAACATGATCCTAAACACACATCTAAGGCCACTGTTGGATTTCTGAAGAAGAACAGGGTGAAAGTGATTCAGTGGCTCCTGATCTGAACCCAATCAAACACCTGTGGGGAATTCTGAAGAGACAAGTTGATCATCACTCTCCATCCAGCATCCAGTCTCTAAAAGAGCTCATTCTTGAAGAATGGAAAAAGATAGATGCTGCAAAATGTCGCCAACTTGTTCATTCTATGCCTAGAAGACTTGGTGCTGTCATTAAAAATCATGGAGGCCATACAAAATACTAGATGTAGTAGTTTTTGTTGTGGGGTGTACTCATTTTTGCATCACCCTAATTTGAGTAAAACTGAAAAATGTGTAATAAGTTATATTATTAACCTTACTTTAATGTTATAAGTTAAACAGATGTTATATGAAACTTAGTCTTGTCAACATTTTGGAAATTGTTTTTGTGTTCATTGAGATATTGTTTAAAATGTTACTTTTCAAAGGGGGTGTACTCCTTTACGCTGAGCACTGTATATAGCCATATCACACAGCTACTAGTGTGATATTGCATTTATACCACAGTTCGACAGCACGAGTGTGTAAATAAATAAGAACAACAACGGAGTGTCTTTAAAAACACACTTTTGTGCAGAGCTACTTCCTTCCACCATGGATTCAAAGTTGACAGTTTGACAGCTGAGCCCAAGCCTCCATTACTAATTCCAAAACATCACTTTAAAATTAGTAACAAAGGAACGTTGAGACGCTTCATTGAAACTCTCTGTAATTTGTAGAGTATTATGAGAGAGAGGTTGCCTGAGCGAGTGTATTACCTGCATCTAGCTGATATTCTTCAGGTCAATCTTATATTCACAATCACAAAATCAGTTTGAATGTCCGCGCTTGCCTTTGTCATTTTAACATTTAAGACATTCCCATGACAGCGCTAGTCAATGGATTTGTCAGTTGCGTCACGTAAGACGTTTAAAGTAAAAACAATGTCCTTGTTTGCTTGTTTCAGTCCATTTCAATATAAAAAATTTTGTGACTGACTGACTCACTCATGAAGACAGTCTTTGCCGCCATCTCATGGCATATTAATGTAACTTTCACTGAAGTCGTAATCACTAACGGACTCTTTCTCAGTACCAATTTATATAAAATATGATTTATTGAACAATAATATGTAAAGTAAAAACAATAGCCATTATAACAGTATAAGAAGTAAAATATGAAATAAACACAAGCAAACAATTTAGTCAAACATACAAAAATAGCGCTCTACTTAGTACAGGATTTAATTTCAATGTAAATATAAAGTTAGGAAACTTAATATAGCCCCTAAGCCAAATCTATTAGCTCTGGAACAAGTAATATATTAAGACCAAAGATTGCCCATTGACATACCCAAAACAAATTATACCTCATGTTTAAACTCTGTCTACATAAAAGCCAGCGTCAAATTCCCGAATGACTGGCCGAGATGAAGCTGTTCTCTGCGGGTACATGAGTACATAGTGGGTGCTTTCAAAAATACTAAAACATACTCTTCAAAACCTTTTGAATAATGTATATTAATCTACATAATTTCTTTTTTTTTTTTTTCATTCTTTATTTCATATTTCATAGCTCTTATGAAGATGTTCTCTTATGTGTGCAGTTACTACATTGACAGGCGGGTGACCAAAGTGGAAGATTTCCTGAAGACGAGACTTCTGGACACCCTCTCTGAACAGATTAACAAGGTCTTAAAGGTAAGATTTGGTTTGTTTTAAAGGCAGGCAGCCTAGATATCTTTTTGAATGTGTAGGTCAGAGATGTACTAATATATGTGTTGAGGTTGTTGTTGTGAGAGAGAGTGTAAGTCCCTCCAGTGCTCATTAACTGGGTTTATCTCAAGGGCCCCGGGTTTATCCTCAGCTGCACCATCCAAACAAGCTGTCGCCGGTCTGATAGGTGGCCTAGTGTTAAGGGAGCGTGGGTCAGGGCACAGTTAGGAAGGAAAGCTTTTGATTGGGTTTACAATTTACAAGTTCCCCCACAGCCTCATGATGTCTCAGCTCAGCTCTGGGAACAGTCCCCTTTTGGTCTAATAAGCAGTACCAGGTTTCACAACATTTAAGACTTCCCTCAGGAGGCCCAATCTATAAATACATAGCTCTCCTGCTGTATGCATCTCAAACTCACACATCTGGTCCAGTGTTCCCCTGAAAGTGAAAGAGGTGGGAAACTGGCCTTCCTCACAAATATCAAACAAAAGACGCCAAAGTTTTGTTCACTCCCAAACCCAGTGGGACAGTGATTAGAGGCCATTACATGTGTGATGTCAGATGAACAAGTGCTTATTCCACTTTTAAACTTCAAGATGCAAAGGTCTGTTAACATAAAATAAGTAATAAAAGATGGAATTCACATTTTTTTTCTTCAGTGGATCTGCAGGTGTTCTTCGCTGATTTGGCGGCACATGTACCCTCCTGCTGTTCGTGACAGTTTACAGATTTATTTTGAAAGACGATTTATGCTTTAGTGTTGATTTTCTGGCTGTCACTCACTGCAGCAGGTCCTGAGGTTCACAGTGTGTCTGAATCACAAGTGAGAGGAGAGCCTTTCTTTGGCTTATTATGGAATATGCCTAATACCCAACATGTGTTCTATTATAACCAGACTCTGACCCTGCAGCTGGACGGCAGTCGGTTGTGTATTGTGCTGCAGAGTTGAGATCTGATCTCAAATCATGCCCACGAACTGTTCATGGTCAGTCTGATTCATATTGAGCACAAAATCTAGAGTCAACATGCTGGTTTTTATCAGTCAGCTGCATGGGGAAAAAATTAAAAACGATGTTCATGGCTTTCATTAATACATTTGAGTAGTACATATAATTGTATTTTTAAAATCATTGTTTTGTTTTTTTTGTTTGTTTGTTTGTTTTTTGTCGATACTGCCATTCAAACCATGCAATTTATGTATACATATATACAGTCAAACCAAAAATTCTTCAGACATTTTTTATATGTTTTTACTAGTGGGTGCAGGACACTATAGTTCATTTATGTAAGTGAGGATAGCAAAATAAAGTAAACTGTGACATATTATACCCAAAAATTCTTCATACAGTGGACTACCAGTAAAATTGATAAAAATTTGGAACCACTTTGCGTAAGTGTTATCTGACATAATTAAGATTAATTTTTCTGACACAGTTTAACTCTGAGATCTTGTCATATTTTATTACCCTTTTTTTAAACTATAGTGAATAAACTGTATTAATGAATGAAATGTTCAAGGCGTCTGAATAAATTTTGGTTTGACTGTATATATTTGTGTGTTTTTGAAAGATCTCTTATGCTCTTCAAGGATGCATTTATTTATTTCATTTTAAAATATAGTAACAACAGTAATATTGTGAAATATTATTACAATAAAAAAAAAAAAAAAAAATGTTTTAATATATTTTAAAACTAGCTTTCAGCAGCCATTACGGGAGTCTTCAGAAATCATTCTAATATGCTGATTTGGTGTGCAATAAACATTTCTTTTTTATTATGGTTGTTGATGAAAACATTCTTAATATTCTTAATATATTGGTGCTCAATATTTTTGTGGAAGCAATGCTACTTTTTTAAAGATTTTTTGATTAATTGAAAGTTTAAAAGAACAGAATTTATTTAAAATAGAAATCTTTTATAAAATTATAAATGTCTTTACTGTCACTTTTGATCAATTTAATGCATCCTTGCTAAATAAGAGAATTAATTAAAAAAATATTACTGACCCCAAAAAAACAGTAATTTATTTTGTATTTGGATATTTTGGACGTATTTCGGATTTCACATTCCACATTTATGTACTGTTGTTGTTTTAACATATATGTGTGTGTGTGTGTGTTATACATGTTCTTTGAGATGTTAAAACAACGACATATATATATATATATATACAGTGTATGTAATCTGGTTAATATCAGTCAGATGGTCTCATCTTGTTGGACTAAAATAGTTGACTATGGAAGAATCAAACCTGAACAACCATCATCACTCAATTATTGATAGTTAATCTCATCTGATAAAGATTTGTCTATATCTTTCTTTCAGATCGTTCAAACTCATGCTCCAGAGAAGCGTGTGTGGCTGGGTGGAGTTGGTCCTGCTTGGGCAGGGGGCACCAATAATTTGTCTGACTCATTTGCTGCTGGTTTTCTGTAAGTAATTAATTAATTAATCACTTAATTGCTGTATTATATGTATGAAAAGCGCTATACAAATAAAATGTGTATTACAAAAATCCTTGCAAATAAGAATGTAACAGTGCTGTGACCCAGTGAAAGATGCCTTGTCAACCATATTGCAGTACAATTTCTACCAAAGCACTTATCCAGGCCACATGCAACTCAGTCCAAACTACATAAAACTCCATATACTTATGGCCTGTTTTGAATAGTTTAACATAAAGTGCTCCTTTGCCTTGAACAATTTGCATTGTACATTTGTTTTCCACTGCAGCTCATGCCAGTTTTTTTTTTTTTTTTTTCTCCATAGAAATTGTTTTTTTTAAATGAATGAAAAGTGACATAACTGTTTATGGTTGTCTGTGAAAAATGCAAAAACCTGACAAATTCTTGTTGGATTCCTAATGTTAAACAACAAGATGGTAACATGTTGATAAAATACTACTTTTCAATGGACCTTGAACTCTGAATTTGTTTGTTGTGCCAATTCCTTTTTTTTTCTTTTTCTTTTTTTTGTCATGTTTTGTAAACTGAATCTGTAACACTTTACAATAAGGTTCATTAGTCAACATTAGTTAACTACATTAGTTAACATTAAGTAATAATGAACTGAACTTCTACAACATTTATTATTTTTTGTTAATGTTAATTTCAACGTCTACTAATACATTATTCAAATCTTGTTAACATTAGTTAATGCACTGTGAACTAACATGAACAAACAATGAACAACTTTATTTTCATTAGCTAACGTTAACAAAGATTAGTAAATACAGTAACAAATGTATTGCTCATGGTTAGTTCATGTTAGTTAATACATTAATGTTTAACTAATGAACCTTATTGAAAAGTGTTACCGCTGAATCTCGCACACGGAAAATGCCTTTCATGCATAAAATGTTGCGGAACTTTTTTTCTTTATTTATTTATTTTTTCTTTCTTTATTTTTTTTACCAGTTGCATTCCTAATGTTCTCATATTTAAACTTAATTTTTCTTTGAACTCTGTTTCTGCTTTAGATGGCTCAACACTCTTGGTATCGCTGCAGCTCATGGAATTGATGTTGTACTCCGACATTCTTTTTTTGATTATGGATACAATCACCTCGTCGACCAGAACTTCAACCCTTTACCTGTAAGTTTAAACACATAAACAAGCCAAAGCCAAAGTTTTTTAACACTCAGACATAACTAGCAGACGGATTCAAGTCATATACCACACGCACTAAAGGTTACGCAAATTAGCACCATACGCAGTGATCTGTGTGGTATGCTCGTTACCGTATTGTAAAACCGCCTAAAACGCATATGTAAAAATTACCTGGGTGTAGTTTTTTTCCACATGAAGTGTTTGAAAATGGTCTTAGACAGAGTCAGTCTTTAGCATGTGGCTCAGGCACCTTACGGCTTTTCCCGTGGGACCTATTAGCCAAGATGAAAGGTGTTTAGTGGTGTTGAATACTAGGCAGCTGAGGTGAACTGCACTGAAATTCAAGCCCGAGACAATGTCACCTGTCTCCCACCCCCTCTACATGTGTGCCCCACTGTGTGGAACAGCCAGATGCTGACAGCACTGCAACCTGAGACGAGGGCACTCCGCAGGTAGCCCCACCCTCCAGACCGCTGCCAACTTTCTCCTGAATTATGTAGAGCTCACTCTTTCACAGTGTCTGCAGGTCAGACCCTTGGAGACGGGACAAACAGAAGACTTCAGTTAAATTTCAGTTTGATTTGAGCAGCTGTAGGAAAGGCCACAACTGTAGGAGACTATATGCTTAACATTCGATTTTGGTATGACCAGTGTTGGGTATAAGGCATTACTAAGTTTTAATTAATTACTGTTCCCTTGAAAAATCAAAGTAAGGAACTACTCTTAATTTTTCTGTAATTTAATTACAGTTACTACAATTCTGTGTAAAACAGTAAGGTTTAACATCTAATGCTAAAATGCATGTAAATTTACAAGAGCAGTTTCGTTTATCCTTGTATTGTTCAACTTTAAAGGGATAGTTCACCCAAAAATGAAAATTTGATGTTTATCTGCTTTACCCCCAGGGCATCCAAGATGTGGGTGACTTTGTTTCTTCAGTAGAACAAAAATGATGATTTTTAACTCCAACCGCTGCCGTCTGTCAGTCAAATAATGCATGTCAATGGGAACACCATCTATAAGAGTCAAAAAATCATGCACAGACAAATCCAAATGAAACCCTGTGGCTCGTGATGACACATTGATGTCCTAAGACATGAAACGATCGGTTTGCGCGAGAAACTGAACAGTATTTATATAATTTTTTACCTCTAATACACCGCTATGTCCAACTGCCTTGTGCACGGCATCCGGTGCGTGAGGTGTGTACGCACTCTGGCGTAGTTTAAAGGATTAGTCCACTTTCAAAAAAAATTTCCTGATAATTTACTGACCCCAATGTCATCCAAGATGTTCATGTCTTTCTTTCTTTAGTCAAAAAGAAATTAATGTTTTTGATTAAAACATTCCAAGATTATTCTCCTTATAGTGGACTTCAATGGTCTCCAGACGGTTGACGGCCAAAATTAGCTTTAGCGCAGCTTCAAAGGGCTTTAAACGATACCAGACGAGGAATAAGGGTCTTATCTAGTGAAACGATCGGCCATTTTCTAAAAAAAATACAACTGTATATGCTTTATAAACACAAATGATCGCCTTGCACGTGCTTCTGCTTTCCGTATTCTTCAAAAATCTTACGCTGTATGTCCTACCCTTCCCTATTCTACTACTACTTACAACAGCGTAAGCTTTTTGAAGAATACGGAAAGTGGAAGCACGTGCAAGGTGATCATTTGTGTTTATAAAGCATATACTGTTTTAGAAAATGGCCGATCGTTTCGCTAGATAAGACCCTTATTCCTCGTCTGGTATCGTTTAAAGTCCTTTGAAGCTGCACTAAAGCTAATTTTGACCGTCAACCGTCTGGAGACCATTGAAGTCCACTATAAGAAGAATAATCCTGGAATGTTTTCATCAAAAACCTTAATTTCTTTTTGACTGAAGAAAGAAAGACATGAACATCTTGAATGACATGTGGGTCAGTAAATTATCAGGAAAATTTTATTTGAATGTAGACTAATCCTTTAAACTATGACAGAACGCATACACACCTCACGCACCGGATGCCGTGCACAAGGCAGTTGGACATAGTGGTGTATTAGAGGAAAAAATTATATAAATACTGTTCGGTTTCTCGCACAAACCGATCATTTCGTGTCTTAGGACATCAATCTGTCGTCACGAGCCGCAGGGTTTCATTTGGATTTGTCTGTTTGTGTTTTTATTACTCTCATAGATTATGTTCCCATTGACATGCATTATACGACTGACAGACTGCAACGGTTGGAGTTAAAAATCATCATTTGTTGTTCTACTGAAGAAACAAAGTCACCTACAACTTGGATGCCCTGGGGGTAAGCAGATAAATATCAAATTTTCATTTTTGGGTGAACCATTCCTTTAACTGAAATATTTAACTAAAATTTTACTAAAACTTACTGTATTTCAGCTAGTTGCCAAGGCAACATTTCCAGTTTAAGTACTAAAATAATGATAACTAAATAAACCTAAAACTTAATAAAAACTATATACACATTTTCTTTTAAACTAAAACTAATAAAAATGACAAAAACACACAACTAATTACTAAAAACTTAACTAAAATGAAAAAGAACACAGAAAATCTAATTCAAAATATGAACAAAAACTGCAATAGATTAGCAGTGACACTAAATAAATAATATACATTTGAAAATATAAATTTTTCTTTTATTTGGAAAGGCAGTCAACATAGGTTATGTTACAACATTACATTCTTTTTTGTTGTTAAAATACTTAAATGTATAAATGAATAAATATAAAAATATATCAAAAATATATATTTTTTCAGAGTAATAAATCTTCCACGTTTTGTTAGTCATAGAAACATATTAAAAGAATTTAGGGGGAAAATAAAGGTAACTTTCCAAAATTGCCATTATTTATTTATTTATTTATTTTTTTTCCCTCTCTGGGACACCAAACACAAAGTATAGTCACTCTCAACAGAACATCAAATGGAAATTTAACACTGATGCCTATGTGACTACAAATTATACATATGAATAAAATAACGTTTTTGCCAGGATCCTTCTTTTACAATGTTTTCAAATAGAGAACATTAAACAGCTTAACACTGAAACAGTCCCACTGATTTTAGCTTCACATGCAGCTTACCTTCAGGTTCTGTTCGTGCAGTCCTCACTGACTCCAAATGCTGATAGATACATTATCTGCTCGTGGCCCTCAGTTCTTTTACAGCCCACCAGCAGTGGAGAGCCAGACCTGTCGACCTGCTCAAGATAACATATGTTCCCGTGTAAGTAATAAAACCAAAGGAAGACATAATGAGGACATTTTTGGAAAAATACAGAAATTCTTGATTATACAACGCTTCACTGAAGGGCCTTTGAGACTGGTTTCTCAGTGCCAGAATCTCACCAGGAGTATGTTCTTCCAGGACAAGCCAGATTGAGCATCTTTCCATAAAATGCACTTTGAGCTACGTTTTCGTCAAGCACTCCTCACAACTTTTGAAACGGTTATCTTTTTTCCCCCCTGCTTCTCATTCAATATCTCTAGTTATTCCAAGGACCAATCGCCCCCTGCTGGGATTGCAATGCTTTAAACATAGCTGGATGTCTGTGGGAACTGCCAGAAGCCCCACAGCGAGAATTCGCAACAGCCGCAACATGTCGGCCTGCGCAGAAAATTTACGGTTCAACCTTTTCTCTTTAATGCCTTACTGAGTCATGTCTCCTTTTCTTTTCCTTCACACCTCAGCATCTCATCCTCTCTTCCTACTTCGCTGCTTTTTTTCCTGTTCTCTCACGCTGGTTCTTGTGTTTTTTCACTCTAGTCTTTTTGATTTTGATTGATTTATCCATCATTCCAAGAGATTTCACAAGAAGAATGTCATTAATTCCCTTATAACTATATATTTACTCCTTTAGAATATTAAAGGGATAGTTCACCTTAAAATTAAAATTAAGTCGTCGTGTGTTGTTCTAATGCTTTTCTTTCTTTTTCGGACCACAAATGCTAGTATAATATATAATATAAAGTCCTTATAATGGCAGTGAATTGCGACCAGCATTAAGCTTTTAAAAAAAATATGCAAAAGTATTACAGAATGATCCCATGATACACATGCTCTATATCCCACGAGGGTATACAATAGGGTTTGGTATTGTATTCAGCAAAAAACCTGGCCGTTGGACTTCTGTGCACGGCTTTGTTAGCGCCCCGGGAAAAGCACACAAGTTGTGAGAAATCAAGATTAATAAAAATGTGATATGAAATGGCTAGAAATCCCAAAAAAGTATGCATGTACTTTCTTCATTGAGTTATTACTCTATCGTTCTATCTACAGAGTGAAAGCAGAACCTTTTTTCAAGAATTTTTATTTATTTTTTATTAGTTATTTATTTTTAGTTGTTTTAGCTTAGCTATTTTAGTTATGTAGTTAGTTATTTATTACTTTTTTATTAGTTTTATTAGTATCTTCAATACTCATATTAATATTAATATCAATGTTAACTATGATTTCATTCTAATATTTATTTTTATTTTGTTTCTGTTCTTTTTCCTGCCAGGTGAAAGTAATAGCACACCTCTCTTTAATAATCTGCACATTGTTTCTATTTTATATTATTATCATTTACTATTAATTATCATTTAGATTATTGAAGAGAGGTGTACTGCTGGTTTCGCACAACACTGAGAAGCTGCCCCAGACATATCTTGAAAGTGGACTGTTTTGACTCAACCACCTAGCAAACACCTGGAATCCCCTAGCAACCACTTGAACACACACTGTGCCTAATAGCAACGTACCCAGTAATATTCCAACATCAGAATATCATAAAGGCATTGAGGTGGGCATGACCTGGGGCCATGGCAAACTCCAGCATCCTGGCATAAAGTTTAGCACTGGCAAGCACCACTCACATTTTCTCCAGAAAATAGTTATTTTTGCAATTCCATTTAGTGTCTGTGGTTAGTGGTGCATACTTCACCTTTAAATATTATTGAAATTGTAGGTTACTGTCACTCCCAGTTGTTTATTATGTGGCTTCGTTTTTGTTGCACACTCTCACGTTAAGTTAATATGTGCATGTCTGGCATTTGCTTATATCCTGTTGGAATTATAGACAAGCAGTTGGTCATATCCTTTAATCTCTCAGGTCTTTAGTGGTTTGACTTTAATTTATTCATTATTAAAGTGGTTTTTATGTTATTCAGTCATTATAGCCGCTGCACTTTCTCAATTTTACTGGATGGGCTGAGAAATGCTGGTATTATCTGACAACACAGAGACTTGGAGGTTGGGTGAGGTGGGCACTTTTGAGGTTTGTCATCATTATGATGTTGACTGTAGCTGCCTAGTGCACCTACGCCTGAGTAAACTTTTGATAGCCTAAAAATATATGTGAAAATTTTCCATGGGCCCTTGCACCCCCCTCTAATAAAACCCTCCAATCTAGATGGTAGTCTCTGGTATTAAATTGCACTCAAGCAATAATTATTTTCTACAAGCCGAAGATGTTGACTTTTTTATTTTAAAGTCAAGTCACCTTTATTTATACAGCGCTTTATACAATACAGATGTTTCAAAGCAGCTTTACAGTGACAATCAGGAAAATAATGATTTAACAATGCAAACAGAATTGCTGTAAAATCAGTTCAGTTTTGATTCAGTTTGGTTCAATTACTGTGTAAAGTTCGTCAATTATGGAATGAGCTCAATTAATCAATCAGTAATGTCAACGTCCAGGGGTGCGTTTCCCAAAAGCATCGTTAGCCAACTAACATTTTATGTTCTGTCGTAACTAACATAGTTCAACGATTTGGTGTTTCCCGAAGCCATCTATGAAACGAACATTCACAAACTACATCGCAAACTTGTGGTTAGACAACACGATCACATGAAAATGCGTATAAATAGTACGAGTGTGTAATCTCGTAGAATATATATGCCAAAATGAGTTTTGGCGTGCTTATGGTACGCATTTTTTCGCGTGCATATGATACGCACTTTATGGCATGTATATGATACGCTATTGGGTAGGATGGGGGTGGGGGTTTCGTACATATAATACGCCATAAAGTGCGTATAATATGCACGCGAAAAACTGCGTACTATAAGCACGCTTAAACTCATTTTGGCGTATATATTCTACGAAATTACACACTCGTACTATTTATACGCATTTTCGTGTGATCGGGCTCGGTTAGAAGCATAGTTTCTTGTTTTTACGACATGTGGACTTGATAAATCGTTATCTTGAGCAAAAAAAAAAGCAAGCTGGCATTAAGTACAATGTATAACTTTTATTTCAAATATATACAAATGTCATTTACATATTTTAGTTTGTCAAGAGATTTTAAGCACCGTTTTTGAAGAGTGCGCATGCGCGTACGTGCTCTGGTACGTAAGAATGAGCCTATGATTGAATCTGGAAATAAAGCAAAATAACTGAGAAAAATGAGAATTAGTCCTGAGATGCCATGTCTGTAATTTATAGCAAAATCTAGCACTAATTCATTCTCAAACAGATTCATTTAAAGAAGTTATTACTCCACCACCTCTGTAATATAAGCGGTCTTGACTAGATAGTTGATTCGTTCAATGATGCATCGTACTATGGTAGTGAAGTACGGGATGTACGGGAAACGCAAACCAGCTTAGTTCAGTTCTCATCCAATAGTGTAAGTGCATTCAAGTCAATAATATTGCCGAATGTTAAGTGTCTCCAACTAAGCAAGCAAAAAGGCGACAATGGCAAGGAACCCAATCTCCATCAGGTGACAGAAATGGAGAAAAAAACCTTGGGAGAAACCAGGTTCAGTCGGGGGGCCAGTTCTCCTCTTGCCAATGAACATACATGGTGTGATTTCATTTCAATTTCAAGCCTCATCATAAGTCAGTGGATCGACATCATTCATTTAAAATCAAATTTTGAAATCGAATTCCATTTAAACAGTAAATTTGAGAACTTTCACTGCATCATATCACATTGCAATCATTCTTATTTAACAGTACTTGAGATTTAAGTTATGTTTATAAAACTTTTTTTTTTTCTTCCATAAAATTGCATTGTTAAGACTAAAGAGACCCACCCATCCCTGAGTCTCTTTTTCCCACTGCCTATAGCAGATGCTGCACAATGTACGCTGCCGGAGCAAATTAAGTTAAAGTTTCCCTGGAAAAGAAGCCTTTAAATGCTGCCATATGCAGGATTGCATGGGAACTTCCTGATGCACACATGCTGCTTTGAACCAGTTCAATTAGGTGTTGAATTTAGGAACTGATGAGAGGTATTAGGAGAGACCTACTGTAGTCATGCATGTGAAATTCAGGTAGCCATCGCTCTTTTCCGTGCAATTTAAAGGTATGTAATCACATAGGAAACAGTTCTCTGGTTACACTTGCCCAGTTAATGTACTTTGTACAATTTATACTATTCTTTGTGCATAAAATGAGAGGTTTTACTGGATCGTTGTAAGTTAAATGTGCTGACATTGTGTAAAATACTGACTTTGGCCAGTGATAACAGCATTATAACATTTAGCTTGAACTGATTTGCTGTTGTGAGCACAATCCATAAACACAAACACACACACACATGTATTTTCATGATTTATGGGGACTTTCCATAGACATAATGATTTTTATACTGTAAAAACTATATATTCTATCCTATATATTATAAAACTATATAAACTATATATTCTATCTAAAGAGTATCCAAACACAACCCTCAGAAAACTTTTAGCATTTTTACATTTTTTAAAAAACATAATTATGATATAAAGTATGATTTATAAGCTGTTTTCCTTATGGTTTCCAGGGTTTCGGTTATTGCCATCTTTGTGGGGACATTTTGTCTCTATAATGTAGGATTTACCTGAACCACACACACACACACACACATTCTTTTGTGTTTGGTTTGTGGGTTACACATTTAGTCCCTTTGACAATGTCAATTGTTGACAATTCATGCAATATATAATGCAGGTGTTCTAGGAGCCCATTTTTTAAAGACACATATTGGATACACATCTTTCTCAGTTTTTATTGTTTTATAAATGTCTCTAAGAGCATGACTGAAAATTTGTTGCTCCCCCAGATAGTGAAAAGCAAAAACTATATTATGTGTCTCTCCATTTCATTCTTTATGGTCAGGAGAAGATTTTTTGTTTCTCAGTTTTTACAGGAAAGGCTTCCAAAGAAAGACTATGCTTATATTTCTCCATTCGAACATCCAAGAAAATGTCTCTTTCAATAAAAGACTGAAGCACATGTGCATTTTCTTCTATCTCTAAAAAAAAAAAAAAAGAAGAGTCTTTCTTACTAAAGTGAAGGCAGATACAAGAAACTTACAAATCCCTCTTTTTTCACTTTTTAAATTCAGTTTTCTACAGTTTTCTTTTGAACAATTCCGAAATTAAATCTCCTTTTTTAAAGATGGAAAGATGCTGGAATTCATTGGATTTCTGCTGGTGAATAAATGCCACGTCTGTCCAGTGTATTTATACCAGAATCATCTTGCATGAATCATGTTTCTTGTGCAGAGGTGCACCACGCTAACACGACTCCATGGCAGAACGGCTTGACCTTACATGCGTGTTGACATGGCCAAGTTCCAGTAAAAAATGCCTTGGTGATGCTTTGTATTTTCTAACATGTGTTTTGTGTGTTGGTATTGTAGGATTACTGGTTATCTCTGCTCTTTAAACGTCTGGTGGGCCCCAGGGTGCTTGCGGTGCACGTCGCAGGTCTCCAGAGGAAACCACGACCTGGGCGGGTGATCCGAGACAAACTCCGCATCTACGCGCACTGCACCAGTTTCCACAAGTAGGTTCATTCTGTCTGCTGTCGAATCCATTCAACCAAATATATCAGTTCTGTTACAAAACCTAGTAACCTGCCTTGATATCTTGAAAAATAAAAAGCCTGCACAAAATTTTAGGCTTGTTAAAGTAAACTGTAAACCGTTCAAGACTTTACAGTTGGTAAGATTTTTTAATGTTTTTAAAGGAGACCTATAATGCCCCTTTTACAAGATGTAATGTAATTCTCTAGTGTCCCCTGAACGTGTCAGTGAAGTTTCAGCTCAAAATACCTCACAGATCATTTATTATAGCTTGTCAAATTTGGCCCTATTCGGGTGTGAGTAAAAACACAGCGTTTTTGTGTGTCGCTTTAAATGCAAATGAGCAGCTGCTCCCATCGCTTTCCAGAAGAGGGCGGAGCTTTAACAGCTCATGCTTCGGTTGCACAACAACAACAAAGGTGGAGAATCTCACGCAGACAAAAGGATGATTGTCAGTAACAGTGTTCAGCCTTACATTGTTCAAACCGGAGTCGGACACTGATGGAGAGACTCGGGAAGAAGTTACAACTTTTAGAATGCATCTGGATGTTTCTGAATGATTAGTGGATAAATTTATGTAGTTGCTGTGGAGTTGATTCAACTCATCGATTAGAACGTACCATCATGTTAATCTTTTGTGCAAATCCAGCATTTTGTGCGATCCTCGTTTGTGAAGCAGTAATATTTTGTAATATTTGATTTAATTTATTTCTGTGATAGCAACGCTGAATTTTCAGTGTCACATGATCCTTCAGAAGTCATCCTAATATGCTGATTTGGTGCTCAAGAAACATTTATCCATGTTGAAAATGGTTGTGCTGCTTATTATTTTTGTGGTAACCATGAACTTTGTGAGTTCTTGAGAACCATTAACAAAACTATGAAAATATGACCCAGACTACATTTAATACAGATTCAATTCAATTAGAGATAAACATGGTTTGTGCCAACCATAGTGTTTTATGTGGTGGAATAATGGATGCAGAGAGCGTGAAACCACTGTAATTCAATTTCGTACAATCAACAGTTTTGGTAATGTGGTGGGATGCCATTTGATTGCCCAATGTAAAATTTGGCTCCAGAACCAATGTTTTATAAGTCAGCGTGACGTTGGGAACACGCTTATGATGCCTTAGTCTAGGTTGGCTGCTTGTTAGATTTTGAAACAACTATGTTGAATACAGTAGCAAGATTGTATGTGCGTGAATTGAATTTTTTTTTACCTGTAGCATTATCTCCACACAGACTCCCGTCATCTGAGTACATAGCTGTAGTGAGGATTTTAAGGCTTACCTGCTCATTCTCAAACACATAAATTACTGAGTCCAGACAGCCACTCTTTCAGAGTGAGAGCCCATAAAATTTAACAAGTATCAATTGTCAAGTGTGCGGAGTCTCTTTCTACAGTGCAAGAGGCGCTGAAAGACACCAGAGGCTCGGGCAGGTGAGGGGAGGAGAGGTGCGGGACAATAGGAAGGTCTGTACCCGGGCCAGATAAAAAGTGCCATCGTTCCCTTTGATGATTATCTATTACCCCAGAATGATGTGAGCGGGACCTGCCAACTTTTCACCAGCAGTGTAGGTTTACGGTCTACAGATCCCCATGTCTCAGCTCAGTTACAGCTCTGTGTCAGTAGTACAGGCCCCTGGCTTCAGGATTCCTCCAGGACAGACCCTTTTGCTTTTGCTGTAGTGTTGGGGAAGCTACTTTGAAATATGCTACTCATAATTTGAAGTACAGTCAACAAAGCATGGGAGCTTTTTAATGGTAGTGTATTTAAATTTTTTAAAAAATTTTTGTTAACACTTTATTTTAGGGTCTTTTAAATAGTTGCTTATTAGCATGCATATTACTAGAATATTGGCTATTTGTTAGTACTTATTATTATTATTAGCACATATTAATGCCTTATTATGCATGACCTTATTCAACATTCTTAATCCTACCCAATACCTAAATTTAACAACTACTTTACTAACTATTAATAAGCAGTAAATTAGGAGTTTATTGAGGGAAACGTCATAGTTAATAGTTTATTATATGTTCCCTATACTGAAGAGTTACCTTTTTTTTTTTTTTTTTTTTTTTAATAAACTACCATTCAAACTTTTGGGGTTGGAGAGATTTTTAATGTTTTTGAAAGAAGTCTCTTGTGGTCACCAAGGCTGCATTTATTATATCAAAAATACAATAAAAACAGGTTAAATTGCAATAATATTTCACAATATTACTATTTCAATATATTTTAAAATGTAATTGATTTTTTGTTCAAGAAACATTTTCGTTTCATTTCGCTCATAACATAGATATAATATATATTTAAATTTATGTGACAAAACTGAACAGATAAATTTATGCTAAACGCAACTAATAAAACTAGACATAATCATTTGTATAATAACCAAGTCAAAAACATTTAGCATCATTTAACTAAATATTTTGCTTTATTAATGAACATTAGAAGCTTGAATACATTTTTGAATCACTAAAATGAGTGCACTAAAGTGAAAGAGGTTTTACGATCATTGTTTCTTTATGCTTGGTGGTAGTAGTAACTCCCCAACACTGCAGTTTAGGAATTGATATGTAATTGCATAATTAGATTAAAGCTCTGAAATCAAATATGCATTTTTTTTTTTTTTTTGTAGCATGTCTGAAATTGCACTTGGATATTCTTCTCTTAAAGGCACAATATGTAAGATTTTTGGATTAAAATATCCAAAAACCACTAGAACAATGATATATTTTTTGTTGACTTGTGTACTTATACTCAAAAAAATAATTATTTGAACGAACATAAAAAAATCATGGAAAGGATTTCCACATGATTAAGTTGCTTTATTTCAGCATTATGCAATTCTTTTATTCCAATTTAATGTACCTACGTTGGGTCAACTTAATTTATTAAGGTTAATTCAACTTATTTACTATGGTTGGGCACAGCTTAATTTAATAGTGTCAGCCCAACTAATTTGCAATGTTTTGGAAAATAAATAAAAAGCAGTAAATAAATAAATAAAAAATAAATTGTTTTCATATACATTGATTTTCACAATTAATTCTTCTTGTTTAATTTTGTGATTTATATAACTTTCGTGATGTTCTGTGATTCTGTGATACTGGATTCATCCTAAATTGCCTTAACCAAAAACATTGTAAAGCCTAAATTGATCATAAGTCCATTGGTGGCAATGGTTTTACAATCAACACTATTAATTAACAGAAACTTTTAAATACCAACATAATAGAACAGTAAACATTAAAAAGTCTTTCCATTTTCTCATCTTCCTAAAAACTGCTTAAAATAACACTTTATTTCAACATTTACACTCCTAGTTCAGCCCCTTTGCAAAGAATGATGGGAAGTGAAAATCCTGTTTGATTGAGTTCTGTTTGGGTTTACTTGATTGAAACATGTTATTTCAATATGAAAACATCAAGTTAAGTCAAAGAGTAATCGTTTCAAGTCAATTTAACATCAATCAATCACATTTAAACCAGAAACCTGATACAATGGTGTTAAAAAAAAAAAAAAAAAGGTTTAAATAAACTGAACAGCATTTCTTTTTTTGTGTGTGTGTACTTACACTATCCCAAATGTTTCCAAGAATGTTTAAATCCAGAAAATAAGCAATTTTAACCAGGACACAGACTGTGTCCGTATGTCGCCTATCAATGACATAACACCCGCGTTACCCTCGATTTCCAGTTTTATTTTGTAGAAACCATGGAAGCACAGAAGAAGCTGTAATATACATTTTATTTGACAGTTGAGCAATTGTTTGGATGGAAACATTCATCGACACAAAACTAATCATGTTATAAAGCTCAACACAGTAAGTCTTATTGTTTAAATCTTGTTTTCTTGATTTACTGCGAGTACCATGTTTCATCATGCCTAATATCGATCTAGCTTACTGCAGTGTGCATTAAGTATCTCATAGCAGCCGCAGAACGAACGCAGAGCAACACTATCAACATTTTTAACACACAAATATATCTAATATGATAAACAGCACTGCGTTACTCCACATACGCTTGACCAGAAGAAGCAGAAGCAGCGACTGCGGCATAATAAGTTCTGCTGCTCTCAAGCCATGTGACGCGCTCATCTCTCATTAGCCATCGCTCCAGCGGCCTCATTTCTGCTGTGCTTCATACTATAGTAACATTAATAATCTCTTCCATGAACATGATTTCTGCCCAAGTCCCGTCCCAATTCTTTTCCACTGGCTGTAGATGTAAAGATGGCGAAAATTTGCACAGTGTGCCTTTAAAGGTGCTTAAAATTGAATTTACCTTGGCATAGTTACATAATTAGAGTTCAGTACATGGAAATTACATACAGTGAGTCTCAAACTCCATTGTTTCCTCCTTCTTATGTAAATTTGATTTGTGCAAAAGACCACTGAAAAACGTAACAGTTGGTTACGTAACAGTCGGGATCATTAATATGTATGACCCCAATATTTGCATATGCCAGCCCATGTTCAAGGCATTAGACAAGCCAGTATTAACGTCTGGAGCTGCACAACGAATCAACAGACTTTATGCAGGTATTGTGAAGCAAGCAAGGACAATAGCGAAAATGGCAGATGGAACGATAATAACTGTTCATGATCCATAATATCATGATATATTTAATGATATTTAGTTTCGTTAGCATGTTGCTAATGTACTGTTAAATGTGGTTAAAGTTACCATTGTTTCTTCCTGTATTCACGGAGACAAGACTGTCGTTATTTTCATTTTTAAACACTTGCAGTCTGTATAATTCATAAACGCATCTTCATTCTTTATAAATCTCTCCAACAGTGTGTAATGTTAGCTTTACTATCAGCATACTATCAAACTCATTCAGAATCAAATTTAAACAACTGCAAAATAAATACCATACTTACATGATCTGATATGCTGCATCACAAACACTTTGTAAAGATCCATTTTGAGGGTTATATTAGATGTGTGAACTTATTTAGTGTATTATAGATTTGCGAGCTTGGGGGCGGGGATCACGAGCATTTAAAGGGGATATGCACAGAATCTGTGCATTTTTAATTATGCCCCAAAATAGGCAGTTAAAACATTGTATAATAAAAAAAATCTATGGGGTATTTTGAGCTGAAACTTCACAGACACATTCTGGGGACACCTTAGACTTATATTACACCTTGTGAAATAGGGTTCTAGGGCACCTTTAATGTCTTAATTTTTAGTTGAGAGGGTTTCCGGATTCAAGTTTGCAACCAGATATTTGAAAGTAAACTGATGTTATCTGGTTACAAATCCAATTTCTGTCTCTCGTTGGCGTGGAGATGACAGAGTTTTGGGCCACATTCAAATTTTCAGCACATCGTGTCTTATCCATCAAACCAAAACCACCACAAACCAAACAAGTAATCTCTGTAAATGCCATGAAACCCAAAGCAGCTGGTCAACAGTAAATGCATTGCTTTTGCTTTGCCTCTCCAGTAGCACAGTGATACACTTTTATAGACTTTTATCGTTGAAAGACAGGCGATTTCATTAAATGAAAATGTTTTTTTATTAAAATGACACTATTTAGTATCAACAATGGTATTATCTAATTTCTAGAATTACCATTGTGCTAGTGGAAAAGCAAACAATGTTATAGGGTTTTTTTTTTTTTTTTTTTGCAAACATTTGGGTCTTATTCCTCCAGCCTCTTTCAAGTTTTTCGTTCTATTAGTGGTTAAAATGGCCGGTCAGACAAGTCATGGATATGCTTTCAGTATCTTCACTAATGCATCACAACACCCTTATACAAAACAGGCCTGCTTTTCGGTGCTTTGAGTGGTTTCTCCGGTCCACATTTCCCCAGGACCAGTCGCTAACATCAAACAAAGGATTCCATGTTTACGTTCCCCAATGCGAATGCTGGAGAGGCACATTGTCTCAAAGTCTTGGACAGTGTTTATCATTTTTCGATCTGTTCGTCTGATCTAATGCGCCCTTCTGGAAAATATCTACCCAAGTTACCAAAGTCTATTAAAATTGAGACACCACACATGTATCACATGACATGAGAGATGTTTTCATTACACTGTCTCGGGTTTGTCTCTTAGCTGAATTTTTCCCCTTGAACTCTATTCGCTGTGCGTCAAGGTGTAAAGATGCACATGGCCCGGGCTGCTCGTGATTGGTGAGATTACTAACAGGCTTGTCTGACAAAAGCCAAGCTGTGACCGGTGCAGTCGGCCCTTTACAACATGTGGTATTCGTGCACAACAGCTATGTTTTCCTTTCCTTTACGTTAGAATCCTTATTGAATTTTATCATGTTTGCCAAATCATGTTGCCAGATACTTATCTTCAGTTAATATTCCCTAAAGCCTGCTCTTCAGCGGTATTACCCTGAAAACAAAGACCAGTATGCTGGAGTCTCTGTAACATAAGCATGATCGTCCAACACATATAAAGCTTTTCTTACCCCTGTGAATTCGGGAGGGGAGCTAATGCTTTTACAGTTGTTATATGAAAACAATCATCTCTTTTACATGACGTAGTCCTGGGGCCTCCTTTGCTTATATACAGTACTTTATAATTTGGTTATTGTGTACTGAAATTAAATCACACAAGGTTTTGGATTCTTATAAAATATAACACATTGTCTCTTGTAAATGGAATTCTGGGAATAAACTCAATGATTCGGTCAGTAAAAACCTGATAATGAGAAACAACAATGTATGTTGAATTTCAGATGGTTTGTTAGCTGTAAAGCCATACCGTTCAAAAGTTTGAGGTCTGTAAGTCCTGTTATTAAATAAGTCTGAAATAGGTCTGTTATGCTCACCCACTCTGCATTTATTTGATCAGAAATACAGTAAAACAGCAATATTGTTGAATATTATTACAATTTTAAATAACCCTTTTCCTGTTTAAGTCTATTTTAAAATATAATTTATTCCTGAGATGTCAAAGCTAAATTTTCAGCATCATAACTCCAGTCTTTTATGTCACATTATCCTTCAAAAATCATGGTGATCAAAGCTGCTTAATATTTTTGTTTAAACCATGATATATAATTTTTCCAGGATTCTATAATGAATAAAAAGTTAGAAAGAAAAACATTTAATTGAAATGGAAATCTTTTGTAACATTGGAAATGCCTTTTCTGTCATTTTTGATTAGTTTAATGTATCCTTGTTAAATAAAAATACTTGTTTCTTTAAAAAAAAAAAAAAATCCTACTGTAATCCTAATATAATATAATAAAATATATTATAATATAATTAATATAGTTGTGTTATATATATATATATATATATATATACTTAATACCAGTTATCGCAGATCTCTGACCTCAGCATATTTAAGAATGTGGTTTATGCTTCTGTTCTCCGTTTACTATAATAATTGACCCCAAACTTGTAAACGGTAGTGTATATGCTAGTGTACAAAGTCAAATGTAAGTGTTTATTTTATCATTATTGACTTTTTAAAATGTATTTGATCAAATGGTGTGTTGATTGATCTTATGATCTAAGTTAATTTGCTGTAACATACATTTTTAATGGATTCTTCTCTTTCCTGCAGTCACGATTATGTCCGAGGGTCCATAACCATCTACATCATCAACCTGCATCGATCACGGAAAAAAATCAAGCTGGCAGGGACTTTACGAAATAAAACTGTTCACCAATACCTGTTACAGCCCTTTGGCACAGATGGACTTCACTCCATGTAAGTCAGTTATCATCTGTGACAGCAATTCACTGACAGAAGGGAACTCAGTTAATAACACAAAAACATGTTGTATATACTTATAAATATATTTAAATTTTGCTGAGGGGGAAAATCCAAATAAATATGGATTTTGTTAAATTATTTTCCTTTTCTAATTCATTCTTTGATGTTAAATTTTAAATGAAGTATAATAATATAAGAAAATATTATAAATAAAGTTCTATTTTATATTATATTTTTATACTATGGTTAGGTTATACCAGTGAAATGGGATTTCCCATTTGTGTAAAAATTATATTTTAAGTTATACTATAAGTATTATATTAATATTGTATGATTATCACAGATCTCCAGTGTCAGTTTATTTAAGAATGTGTTTTATGTTTCTGTTCTCGATTTACTATAAAAATCAGTGTGGTGTTTTGTTGCTTTACTAAGCGTATTATGGAATACTGGTGAAACAGGATTCCCCATAAGTGAAAGAGTTTAATTTTTTTAATATAATATAATATAATATAATAATTATGTTGTATTATATTGTGTTATATTATACACTAGTTATCGCAGATCTCTGACCTCAGCATATTTAAGTATGTGGTTCTGTTCTCGGTTTACAATAGTAATCAACGTGGCGTGTTGTTACTTTACTAAACATTAACTCAGACGGAATAGATATAAATCTGGTGCGCTATAATCGTCTACGGATTCTTATAAAATATAACACATTGTCTCTTATAAATGGAATTCTGGGAACAAACCCAGTGTTCCAGTCAGTATCATCCAGAATATGTGAGTGAAAAATGTTTATTGAATTTCGGATGGTTTGTTAGCTGTAAAGCCATACCGTTCAAAAGTTTGGGGTCTGTAAGATGTTATGCTCACCCAGTCTGCATTTATTTGAATTCTCAGAAATACAGTAAAAACAGTAGTGTTGAATATTATTACAATTTAAAATAACTATTTTCTGTTTAAGTCTATTTTAAAATGTAATTTATTCCTGTGATGTCAAAACTGAATAATATAATGTAGTATAATATAATTAATATAGTTGTGTTATATATATATTTAATACTAGTTATCGCAGATCTCTGACCTCAGCATATTTAAGAATGTGGTTTATGCTTCTGTTCTCCGTTTACTATAATAATCAACGTGGTGTGTTGTTACTTTACTAAACATGAACTCAGACGGAATAGAGATAAATCTGGTGCTCTGTAACCGTCTACACACACACAGCTGAGCTAACTGTTTTCTGACTAAATATTCAGCTCTTCCACAAATGGGGATCCCGTTTCGCCGACACTAACCTAATCATGGAAAGGGCAAAGGAGAGACCTGGGTCATAAAAACACGGTCTGTTCATCCCCTTAAACTCTTAAATGGGATATGACGATTATTGCCGCTGGCTTCCCTGAAGAAGACAAAGCACAGCTGAAACAAACAGAGGTCTACGTCCTATCCTGATCCGTTTTCTTTCGAATTCATCTGGTTGAAGCTATTCTGAGTGCGTTTTCAGTTAATGTGTTCCCGTTTAATGTTTTCTATCACATAAATGCTTCTCATGCAGTGGCGAGTAGATTAGCTCAGCATGTTATGTTGGTCTTGACATGTTAATTCTAATGTCTTGTTCAACCAACAAGACATTAGTCATGAATGAGAAACTTCACAAATGCGATTCACTTAACAAACGTCCTCGCTGGTCACAAACTCGCAGATGATTCACAGATTTTTTTGTATTTTTGCTGCTCGGCTGTTTAAGAAACACATGATTTTTTTCACTCAAAAGCTGACAAAAACACCAGAGAGAGTTCTGTTTTGAGTTTTCTGCTCGAAATAATTTGAAGCCAAGAACAAAACATCAAAACGTCCATTAAACATGGACAATCCAATTGAATTAGCGTAATAACATTGTCTTGGTTTATTGAAGCTCAATTCAAACTGAGTGTACAGTGAAATGCAACTTCCTTCAGGGCAGATGTTGGCAATAGTTTTGTCAGCAGCTTTCAGCTTGAATTTCAAGCAGTTTTTCCTCTCCTCTTGTTTTTTTTCTTGTTTTCTTTTGAGGAATTGTGGGATCCAGAGGGCCACCTCTGTCTGAGCTTAACGTCTATTATTGGGAGTTAAGCATGATACTTTGAAAACATGATCACGGTGTTGATCAGTGAAACAGAACCTCTGTGAATAAGTCTACACTTTAATCCCTTCAGTTTGAATGAAGGATAGAAAGGAATATTCGGAAGAAGCAGAGAGTAATTACCAGTTATATCACAGTAAGCAATCTATCATAGACCAGTATAAAAACAAACCCATAACCACGTGTGTTTTGATAGACCCATTCCCACGGTTAATAATCATAAACCATCCATAGTGAAAAGTTGCTTTCTGATTCCAAAGAAACTTCAATTTAAGGCATTTTTCCATCCAATCTGTACATACTGTATTCGTTTCAGCTGTTGTTGGATGGCATTAGGTTAATTGGTCTATATTGTGTCTGAGCAGTGAGAAGCAGTAGTACTTGTGTCTTCAGAAATGCCCACAGCTCCATATGGGCTGAATCAGTGTGTTCCAGAGCAAATTCAGTGAGTAACATATACAGGCAGACTATAAAGTTACTCATGACACATTCCAATGCTTAAATCCTCTGTAACGCATATGCAGGGAAATTAACTGCTCATTTTGTGGGGTCACACTTAAACACTCTCAGACAGAGTTGTTCTTTTCAAGGATAAAATTTTTTCCTCACAGTGTTTGGTGGATCTGTTTTGCATCATATTCTGTAATTCAAAATGGAAACATAGGGTATTCAAAACACTGGGTAAATAACAGACTGCAGCTCTCATTTCAAATATAAATGAAATCATCTACTAATAACAATTTGTGCTATTATAATATCTGTGTAAATGCATTATATATATATATATATATATATATATATATATATATATATATATACACACACACATATACATATATATATACATATATATATATATATATATATATATATATATATATATATATATATATATATATATATATATCTAAGCACCTCATGATTTGATTTGATTACATATGATTCATAGGGCTGGAAAGTGACTGGGGGTAGGAATCTTTAGGCACCCCACGAATCAATTTCTGAACGATTCTTGATCTACATTTTTTTCTTATTAATTAGTTAATTTAAAAATGTTATTAAAACAATTGTGTGTTAGAATTTTCAGCTAACTATATATAGCTTCCAAACATAGGCAGTGTTGGGTGTAATGCATTACTAAGTAATTAATTACTGTAATTTAATTACTTTTCCCTTGAAAAGTAAGGGATTACTCTATTTGTTTTTTGTAATTTAATTACATCTACTTCTGGTGTAATTGCATTAAATACTGTATAGAGTATTATAACAATATAACAATTCTAACTTCTCCCTTTAAACTCTTTGAATTGTTCAACTGGTCGAGGTTGATATGGGATTTGGAAAGTAGTTAGTAATTAGTAGTGCAATATTTTTTAGAGAGAGCATATAGTAAAATAATCTAATTACACTGTTAAAGATGTAGTACACTGTAAAAAAATGAATGATTTTAACTGTAAAAGACTGTAAAAATAAAAGTTAATTGTTAACTATATAATGGTGAATATCTGTAATAGATCTAATGGTATATTTAATGTAATTTTCCAGTAAAATACTGTTAAATCTACATTTTTTGGAAGTGAAAAATAAGTCATTGTATGATTTGCGTGACATTTCACATTTGATGCATTTTTGTTGAAATATCTCTTCTAGTTTTTTCTAATCAGTTATGTACATTAAGGTTTTATGTTACATCTAATGTTGTGAAATTAATGTTTTTTGCTATTTTAAAATTTCATGTGTGTTACCATGATGGTGTTCAGTGTTTGTGTGAATGACACTTTGTGCACCTTCTATATATTAGTTTTGTCCTTCTCAGCTTGTGGAAAAGCTGCTTATGAACTTTGATTTTGATCATCAATGTGTTTGGTGGGTGTCGGTGTATTACAAAGGTACAAAACAGATATTAGTACTTCAATAGATTAGTAAATTAACATATCAGTTAATGAAATACAATTTTTTTTTTACAATGTGTAAAATAAACAGTTATGAACTGTAATTATTACATTATAATCCTTTAAATTATACAGTTTTGAACTGTAAAATAGACAGTGATGTCCCGTAAAACCTAAAACGTTGCTACCGTATTTTTTTTTTACAGTAAAGTTCTGGAAACCACAGCTGCTTTTTTTATGTAAATTGTGTTATGTAAATTTTACAGGGATTTTTTTTGTGAGTTTTGTGTATTGAATATATAGACCCACTGCATCCCAGAAGGCATAAATGCTGCCATCGTAGAAACATTTTGAGGGCAAAACGCTGAAATACCGGAGGGCGAGACACACATTGTAAGCGTAACATCAAGCAAAGCGTTCGTTTTCATAGCGCAAGTGATAAGTGATTTAGACTCTTCAACCTTTTTAAACTTTATAGAAGATTATTTTATGGAAGGTTCGGGGAGGGGTTTGTGTGTCTAATTGGAAGCAAGCAGAATACGGCTGTTTCTAGAATTGCGATTCATCGTAGAATTCATTTTTTCTAACCTGATCTCATGGCAAATTTGTACGTATTTTACAAGGTGGGGAAAAATGGATTCTATGATGAATTCAAGCAAAATTATACATTTTTTGCTAAATCGTACGTATTTTACAAGTTGCCAAATTTGTATTAATTCGTACGAATGACCTATCCCAAACCCTGCCCCTAAACCTACCCGTCACTGGGGTTTAGACAAATCGCATGAATTCATACAAATTCATACGAATTAGCCACCTCATACAATACGTATGAATTGGTCGTGATTATTGATTTTTTCATGTTATAATGCTAATATTTCACAGTATTTCTTTTTACTTTAAATTTGATCATTATATTTATTATCGTATAAACATTTAAAAGGCTTGCTCTATATTTGCATAATCACAGACAATCGTTAGGAATATTTGAATAGTATGCAGCACTTGCTCTACTTTTCTACATATTTATAACAAGAGAGCAAATCTTTAAAAATGTATAAATAGTCTTTTCCCAGAAAAACAGTACATAGAGACAACTCTGTTTTTTTTTGTTTTTTTTTAAGCCTTAAATGCTGTTTAATGTACAGATTTATTTGAACATTTATCTTTTGAGTCTGAGATACAACAGTGTTGAGAACTTAGACCTGGAGCTTCTCAAACCAGAGCTACTGTGCAATCATGACAGATGTGTGTGATTTCTCTGTGCCTTGAAGGGTTTGTCTTTTCATTTCTGAAACACATACCTACATCTGTAGCCAGAGGCCGTTAGAGCTCCTGAACTATCTGGAGTCTTTAATATAATTTGCATTCTCTCCAAAGGAAATGCAGATCATCATCTTCAGAAGCCCTGAGCAAAAAACACCACTGACTGTGTTCTTACATACTTCAGTTTGCTTTGAACTCCTCAGCATAAATTCTTCCCGGGGGGAAAGTTGATTGTGAAGATCAACAATCTCTCTTCACCGTCACGTATGATGCTTGCCGTCACACTGCGCTTCAGAAGGGTTTCAGGCCCAAAGCAAACTCAGCTTCCTGATCAGTTCAGTCTGTGGCATTGTAAGATGAGGTGATGGAATGGATCATCCAGATGTGTGCTGAAGAGTAGAATGGTTAGGAACTAGAAGGCTCTTTTCTTGGCAAATCAGTGAAGGGTCTTCTGGGTGTTTCTCAAGACAACGATGAATGTAGAAAAATGCTTTAAAGGTATTTGAATTATTTTAGGCTTTTCATAAGAGCTTAAAATGTAAACCTTTCTTCTGTTAGGAAATGATATTAATGTGATTAGACTCATGTTTAGTGCAATATTTATTATCATGTATGCTTTGAACATCTTTCATGTGAGACCAATGACAATAGAATATGTATTACTATTTTGTAGTATACTGTGCACAGTATCCAAATACCCAGATGACATTGCATGTTGCATAGAATAGTATACTGTATACCACAATGCAATGCAACCTTCCATTTCCCATAATGAAGACACTGATATCAATTAATAATAAAATAGTTAGTTGTTTTGCATTAAGTTGAGCAATTAAATATTTTTTCAGAAATTTTGTGTAAAATTTGACAGTTGAGATTTTTTAAAAGAAATTAATAGATTACTTTCATTTAGCAGCACACAATAAATTGATCAAAAGTGACAGTAAAGATATTTACAATGTAAAAAAATATATTTTAAATAAAATGTGCTGTTCTTTTAAACAATCAAAGAAACCTGAAAGGTTTCACGGTTTCCACTAAAATATTAAAGGTAGACTATGTAACTCTTGGCCCTCTAGCAGTTAAAAACAAACAAATCTGGATGCATTTTGCAGAAGAACATTATTTTGGTTGTGCTTCAGCTCGGCGTGATTGTCCAATAATAACCAACTGCAGAACCATATGTATGACCCTTCACAATAGATAATGCTTTACAATGAACTCTGTTAGAGAGCTACATGTGGCAGTTTCTGTTAAATAAAATAACTTACTCACCCTCTTGAGTAATAAAAACGCCATCTTCGTTTGGCATTTACAACATTTCAAATCCCTCAGTTCTCGCCATCTTCGAAAAGCCAAGCCAATGTTGATTGCCATTTAAGCTCTGTCGCATTCTCTTTTTGCAGCACTCTCCTGTGTTCTCCTGCATTTTCTTTTAAACGGGTGATTACCCGGAGGATTTAGCTGCTCCATGTCATATACATTCAAACCAAAATTTATTCAGACACCTTTAACATTTCATTCATGAATACAGTTTATTCACTATAGTTTAAAAAAAAATGGTAAGACAATATAACAAGATCTCAGAGTTAAACTGTGTCAGAAAAAAATAATCTTAATTATGTCAGATAACACTTAAGCAAAACATGGTCAGGTCAAAGTGTCTGAATCATTTGTGGTTTCAAATTTTATCAATTTTACTGGCAGTCCACTGTATAAAACATTTTTGGCTATTATATGGCACAGTTTACTTTATTTTGCTATCCTCACTTACATAAATGAACTATAGTGTCCTGCACCCACTAGTTAAAATATATCAAACATGTCTGAATAATTTTTGGTTTGACTCATTGTGACGACTAACCTGCCACTCCCACACCATACATGCGTCAAAGTAGCCAGAGCACCTTTTCTCTATTTATGGATATGAGGACACACAAGGGCAAAGTGGTATGTACTTAGGCTATGTTCCAGTTTGTTTTTTTATGCTCTTCCCTCGCTAACTTCCCTCAGTCTCATTGACTTGGATGTATGTCATTGCTTACATGCATGAGTGCCCAATACTGGTGGAACCCTTGCAATGGGCTGAACTGGAAAGTCTTTGATTACTTGTAATCTGCTATATGGTGTTGATTTATAATTTACATTTTTTCCTTACGAAACTGTTTAATGCAGCATTCTATATGTATATAGGTGTGGTTGGGTTGTTTTCAGATGTAAAAAAAAAATAAAAAATAATAATATAGGCCTATCAAAGAGTTGTTTGTGGTGGGGTAAATCAAATGCTATGTGCAGTGATGTCAAAATCGTGTTGCATTGTGGTATATATGGAGCTGCCTGAAGTGTACATATGAAGTTGACTCGCTCCCGCGGTCAAAATCAAGGGAGCGAGCGTCTGTCCACATAAACTAACCTCGTCCACTTCACGAAGTGGAATGCACTTCAAAATGGCGGCAGGGATTTCCCCGGGGGGGGGGGGGGTGCTTAGGGAAGTTCGCAGTGAGTGTCTAAAAGAAGCCTTAACTTCCCGCGAAAACCATCCCGACAGGTCTAAAATATATGCTGCCTTCACGTGCTCTCGGAATAATCGTAATAACGAGTTTCCTTGTTAAAAATTGCACATAACGCCCTCCCATTTCGAAATGTGATTACAAGCTCATGCAATGGGCTCATAACATAATTCGCGACAGAAGTGGGAATTTTCAAATTTCCAATTGCACTTGAAGGCAGCATTATAATAACTTGAAGAAGCATTGATGATGTATTGACTAATTATTTAAATGTTGTTGTACCTTTGAGCAGCACGGCTGTTTTCAACAATAATACCAAAGATAAGAAATGTGTCTTGAGCTGCAAATAAGCACATTATAATGATTTCTGAAGGATCATGTGACACTGAAGACTGGTCACGTGATAAAAAAATATTAAAATATAAAAGTTCTTTTAAAATGTAAAAATATTTCACAGTATTGTTTTACTGTATTTTTGTTCAAAAAAAGAGCATAAAGTGAGCATAAGAGACTTTCAAAAACATTAAAAAACGTACCTACCCCAAACTTTTAAACGGCAGTGAGTAGCAGCTGGGGAGTTTCAAGCACTCATACTGAAGATGTTTGTGTTTTCTACAAGGTTGATAATGCTGCTGTAGCGCCCTCTAGTGCACCATCAGAGATATTAACATTTTTTGAGACACCCTTTACCCTTCATGTAACTGAGTCACTAGCTGTTGTTGTTTTGTTAGAATTAAACTTGGACTGATGTTTTATTTAAAATGAATTTGTTTATATCTTACAGCCTGTTACAATTGTTTTATAACCTCTGAGGACTAAGGCTCCTCATTGAGTGTCTGCAGCTCTTTGTCTGCATTGATATATTGATATAAAACAGGTGGCAATCCTCCCATCTGCAGCATCCTAACACGATTCCCTTTGCTCTGCAGGTCTGTGCAGCTGAACGGAGAGCACTTGCGTATGGTGGACAATGAGACGTTCCCTGAGCTGAAGCCACGGACGCTCAGGGCAGGAAGAACAATAGCTATGCCACCTGTTTCCATCGGCTTCTACGTCATCAAGAATATTAACGCTTACGCCTGCCGCAGATAACACACACTGACGACCTCATACGATCTTCTGCTCAATGCACCAGCCCCTCGTGGCCTTCTTCTCTTTTTGTAAGCCCACGGAGACGTGGAAAAGACCCCTTCGTTCAAGCAAGGGTTGCACTGAATGCTTCCAACAACATTTCTCCTCTTTTTTTTTTTTTTCTCCACAAGAACAGCTTTACTTGTGGAAAGTGAATGTATTTTGGTTGCCCTTTTGTGTTTTTGTTGCTTTTGGTTGCAGGAGCATATAATGAAGTCTCTGTCTCACTGTTTTTCACACTAGCATCGCAGTATCACTGAAAGCTTTGTAATCTGATGTTGAAGACCATCGTAAGCTACAATCCCAGCGCCAATGTGCAGTTCAAGATGCGGTAAAATCATTTTGAAGTATGCCCAGGCGGAATCTAACTTTTTTCCCCACATTTTCTGCTGTAATTTTGGGGGGAATTAAACCCTCTTAAAAAATAAAGGTTCCATGAAGTGCTCCTATTATGCTTTTTTAAAGGTTCCTAATTTTGTTTTGGAGGTCTCTTACAAAATAGGCAAAAATGCATCCAACAAAGTCAAAAAACTTGAATTGTATATACATTGCAGTATCACCTTTTCTCAGTGTTTGAAACAGTTAGATCAAGGATCCGGTCTCTCTCTAAACCCCTCCTTTTCGAGAGCCTACTCTTCTCAGATTGGTCAGTCTGGCCCAGTCTGTTGTGATTGGTCTACAGCTTAAGGCAGGAACACACCAAGCCGACAGTCGGCCGTTGGGCAGTTTTTGTTCGTCGGCTGAATCGGCATCAGAGCTCATGGGTCCATCGGGCCATCTGATCTGGGGTGCGTTTCCCAAAGCGAACTATGGTCGCAAGTTCCGTCGTTACCAATAGAGTTCAATGGGACTTACGACCATGGTTCACCAACGATGCTTTCGGGAAACGCACCCCTGATTGGCTGTTCAGCTACTGCCACCTGCTGGTACAGAAAGGCATTTCTTCTTGTGCAGGCGCAGAACGGACGTGCTACTTGGCCATCGGCTGTCGAGCGTCGGTTTGGTGTGTCGCGGCCAACGTGAGCCAACCCTGCAGTCTGCTTTCGTCGTCATTAGTTCGTTGGCATCGGCTTGGTGTGTTCCTGCCTTCATAGTGTGTGTAACAAACCGAAACTCCCATTACCAACTGAATTATAGGCTCCGGAAGCTTCCTCAAGCACTTGATACACATTTAGGGCTGTCGCAGTGAAGGAATTTCCTTTGCGGTAATTATGAATGGCTCAATAGTGCGATATGCGGTATTACCGCCATATATATATATATATATATATGTGTGTAACGGAGGCCAGCTAGTAGTTGCTGTGCGAGTAAACCTCACTCCTCTGATCTCAAGAGATGCTCTAGCGACTGATGCTAGAGGTTGCAGCCTTTAGCCTCCTTGTTAGAGCGTCCGACTCCCATGCCGGAGACCCGGGGGTAGGGGGGTTACATATATATATATATATATATATATATATATATATATATATATATATATATATATATACAAAATACAAAACTATATAGAGCGCTGAAACAGGAAGTGAAGTAAACAGAAGAGAATGTCATAATAAGAGTCCACATAACGGAGCATAATAGTTAGTTCCGATCCTCGAATTTGAATGGACAAGAGACTTTCTGCTGATAATTCACCAGTATAAGCAGAACTTCTCATCTCTGCACGTTCTAGACAGGCTATCAGTCAGTGCAGTTACATTGTTACGGCACAAGGTGGCGGCAAGGGACTGTCTTTTGGGTGAGTCTTTAAACTGTTCATTCAACTACGCGTCCAAAAACGCAGATTCTTTCAAAAACAAGCTGTTGAAATCATTTTAACTTTGAGTGGCACTTTAGAAGGCTCAGTTGACCAGTAATGCATCGATGCTATGACAACCTTTTTTCTTGAATATATGTCTCGACCTGAAGGACAAACGCAGGTAATCGCACATGCTCAGTCAATCTCTCTCACATTCATTGTCTGTTTAGGCTTGTTAAAGGGATAGATCTCCCAGAAATGAAAATTTGATGTTTATCTGCTTACCCCCAGCGCATCCAAGATGTAGGTGACTTTGTTTCTTCAGTAGAACAACAAATGATGATTTTTAACTCCAACCGCTGCCGTCTGTCATTCAAATAATGCGAGTGGATGGGAACTTCTACTAAAACAGTAAATAAAACTTGCATAGACAAATCCAAATTAAACCCTGCGGCTCGTGACGACACATTGATGTCCTAAGACACGAAACGATCGGTTTGTGCGATAAACCGAACAGTATTTATATCATTTTTTAACTAATACACCACTATGTCCAACCGCATTCATCACTCGATTTGTTTGGTCTGATCGCGCTCTGACAGCGGCAGTGATATCTCACGCATATACTTCAATGAGAGCGAGATATCACTGCCGCTGTCAGAGCGCGATCAGACCAAATGAATTGAGTGATCCACTCGCATTATTTGAATGACAGACGGCAGCGGTTGGAGTTAAAAATCATCATTTGTGTTCTACTGAAGAAACAAAGTCACCTACATCTTGGATGCGCTGGGGGTAAGCAAATAAACATCAAATTTTCATTTTTGGGTGATCTATCCCTTTAAGTGCAAATCTACAGAGCCTCCGTACAAATCACCATGGTACCCATTATTTTATCATTACTAACTTATTTAATATTCAGTACACATGCATGAAGTGTAAAACCAGAAGGGCATAACCTAACCACACAGAAATACTGCGGTTGCTGCAGTTTTTGCATTCCTCTGCGGTTGGCTCGTCAATAGATTACGATATTGCGGTAGGCAGCCCTATACACAGTAACATTAACAATGGCGTCTGTTTTACTGTATCAACCTCATCCTTTTAGAAGTGCATGCAAAGTGCAAAATTTGCCATAGAGCGCCTTCTCAACATGTCGACAACACAACTACACAGGCATTTTTCACGGGCAGCCAATGAAGACCAAAGGCTGTAATTATGCAAATTTGTTACAAACTTACATAGGTTGGTGCAGGAAGTAAGACTGAAATTACTGATGACGACATTTCAGGCAGTTCAGAATCAGTTCTTTCTTTTGGGAGACAATAGCTTTATTTATTGTGCACTTAGAGCTTTGCAGACCTTTACACACAGCTATATTACATAAAGGTAATATCCAAAAAAGCATAATAGGGGCACATGGAATCTTTCCATTCCGCAAAAGTTTCTTCATAATGGAAAAAGTTTCTTTATATTTATGATGGTTCTTCTATGGCATCGCTGCAAAGCCCCCTTTTGGAACCTTTACTTTTAAGAGAGTGTGGAATGAATTTAAACATGGTGAAATGTGTTAAACAGAACAGACAGTACTACACTCTTATTGGTCGCTGGAAACAATATTTTAATGATGAAAATGCACAGGGCTAAAGACCCTAAATGACAGCCTTTCCAATTCTCCGGAGTTCTGTGGGTGCAGATTCTGTGTGGGCCTGTCTGTCAACTTAATGTGATTTAGCCGAGTAGGACGTGTTCCTGGATCAACATCCTTGTTGGTTGTTAAACAACATTCCAGTTTGTGAGCCAATCAGATTTTAGTGATAGATTTAAGGGGGTAGTACAATGTTCTTCTCTACCAATCATTGTTCTTGGATGTTAGGAGTAGATTATACTTAGGGTTGGGACTGCGAATGTTTGCTAGAAATGTTGTTCCAGAACCAACAAAGGAGGTTAATCCTGCTAAATCACATTGTACAAATAACAGTTTGATCTGAATTACATCTATCTTGTGTAATTTTGTTTCTGGGGTCTAAAGCCAAAAGGGCAAATCTCGATTTGTAATCTTTGTTCTTCATCACAGGACCATAAATATAAACTGTCCTTTACACCATCTTTATAACTTTTTTTTATAAAACATTGACCCATGCCCTGACTAATATTGTGCAGTCTTGGGATTTTTATTTGTATTTTTTTTAGTTGCTGCTTTATAAGTTCAAACTGTACAACGATTAAGGTACTATGGGAAGATACATATTACTAAAACATCCTTCTATTTCATTGCTAAATTTGAAAGGAATCACATAATACACAAAACCAATCAATCATCTTTGTGCATTTCAAAATGCATGGGTTTTCTGAGAAATACTGTTCTATATTTATAATGTTTACAAGTTTACAAGACTTCCCATTGTAGTTCAGACTCTCTTGAAGCCTGAAAGGAAAGAGTAGGGAGTTTTTGAAGGTACCAGTTTGCTTTATGAAAAACTCTGTATCACATACAGTTTGTTGAGGAGCTCAGGAAATTAGCTCAATTGTTGTCTGTTAGTGTCATGTGTATGTATTCTATAACATTGTGAACCTGAGCTTTCAGTTCTCCAGATTTTGTTTGCTATATTAAACACTACCTTATTCCGTGTTGATACAGGGGCCCTAAAAAGTGTTGGACACTTAAGTCACACTTAAAAATGTAATTACGTTTAAAAAATGCCACTTGGCTTGATATTTTGTAATTAATAAAACTTTTTTTTAAGTGTTGCATGAGTGTCCAAATACATTTAGGGCCGCTATAAATCCCATGTACAGCAATTCCTTTGTGCTGCTAGCTGACTAAATAATAGTAATAAGCATGATGAGTGACAAATGTCTTTGTACAGGTTCAAACCTTTTGTTATATTAGTAAATGTACATACAATTGGTTTTTTAAACAGTGTGCTTCCTTGCTCTATAAATATTATTTATATAAATGTATATGTGTGTTTACGAGTGTGTGTGTGTGTGTACATATTTACATGTTTTGTTAAAAAAAAATAGTTGACTTTTATTTAAGTCACTGCTTATTGTCAGATAATTAATATTGTACAATAATAATGTACTTTTTGTGTTTGGCAATAAAAATGGCCTCTCGTTTTCAAATGTATTGAGTTGCTCACAGTGTGTATGCACACTTGTGTGTATCACAATGTTTTGCATTGTATGTTCTTTGGTCACTAAACCACAAAGCAAAAATAGTAATTCGGCTTTCAAACGGAAGTTTTTGGAAAGTGTTGCCTCTTTATTTGGTCGTAACAGTGTGTATAGTCAGTTTTCCAGGGTCAATAATTCTGTCTAAATCATATTTTATTAGATTTGGAAGATTCGTTTGTGTTTTACAGATTTGTATGGTCTTTGATTTGTAAAATCTTGTCACACTTACAAGCTATTTTTCCTTTCTTGAATGTGTTTATTGCAAATTTAGAGTTGTTAATATTTTTTCTGTTAAAGAGCATTATTTTATTATGGAAAAGTTTGTGTCTGGATATTATTTTTGTCAAAATATATAAATAAAATGATAGTAAAAATGTTTATTGAAGATCTTGGTTTTGACCTCTCATGAACAATATTTAGTGTGTGTGTGTATATACACGTATGTGTGCGTGAGTGCGTATATATATATATATATATATATATATATATATATATATATATATATATATATATATATATATATATATATATATATATATATAAATAACTGTACAATGTGTGACCCTTTAAGAGACTGTCCTATATAACATAGAGGCTGAATTGTAGAATTCCAGCACATGTTCAGGAGTGCAAGATAGGAGGATAAAAGCAAGCTAAGAGCTCAGTGATTTATACATGGGCCTGAATACAAAGAAGAACAGAAATAAATTGTGACAGTACGCTGCAACGGGTAACCCAAGACCAAGAGCTTTATGTCCCATCAGGTCAGGGGGAGAAGATCAACTCAATAGTCTTCAAAGGCCCGGCAGGGTCCTCAGCCTAGCGCTGGAGTGTTCACAAAGGGAAGGAGCCAGTTTGCAGCTTGCACACCAGCAGATGTTCCCTTTCCAAGCAGCTGGGACAAGACTTTGTTGAGGAATGAGAACGAACTGTGGTGTCAGAGCAATCATGTGCAGTACTAAGTGATGAGAACCATTTGCACCTGAATGAGACTCAGATTTAGATAAAGGGGATTTTGATCTCTTCTCATCTAAACTGCTTCAAGACATGTTTTAAAATATATAGTTATGTAAATGCATTATGTATTTGGTGCAAACCAAAATATGTTGCCTTGACGTGGTCATTAAATGAATATACTACCTATTAACTTCACAAAAGTGCATAAAAAGATTAAAATCTTGTCCTAAAATGAAACATGTCTCTGCAGTTCACATATGGTTCATCTTAAAAGACTCATCGTAGTTCAGTCATAAACAGAATCCAGGCTTGTTCACACCACGTCAAGAGTCACAAAGTCTGATACAACCCAGTAGGCCTTTATGGGCAGTGTTTGGGGTAACGCATTACAAGTTCAAGTACAACTCGAGTTACGTAATCAGATTACTTTTTTAACTACAGTAGTAACGCATTACTTTGAAATTTACAAAACAACAAAATATCATACTTTTACAAATAAGTAACCAAGTTACTTTGTTTTCCCATTTGACCGACGCCTCTTCTGTCCCCATGTTGAGTGAAATCGGAAAAAGTGTTGTGTGCGCTGTGTAAACATGATGCTTATTGTAGTTCTAGACTAAATGTGAACATGCATTTACTCATCTCACTTGCATAACATTTTTTCCTCAAAATGGATAAAAACAGTGAAATGCAAAAATCGGAATATTATGCAAACCTGCAATAATTAAATATGTTAAAGCTGCAGTCCGTAACTTTTTTTGGTTAAAAATTATGCAAAATCAATTTTTGAGCAAGTATAACCAGCCAGTGTTCAAAACTGTATTCTTACCTTAGTTTGATTCACAACGGTAAGCTTGTAATAGTGTTTTCTATTAAGAGCGGTACTGGTGGGTTTCCGCGGGAAATTCGGGCATGCAGCTGTTTGTCTTTGCGTCATTTCATCAAGTCTGTTTACATGAAGAAGGAGTCCCAGCTTGGAGGCTATGGCATGTGAGGATGCTGCAGGTTGTGGATCATTTATAGCCTTTTCTCACAGCAGCTGCAATAATTGAACTTATCATTCTGATGACGGATTGTAATCCAGAAAGGTCCAAATGACAATCATCAGTGACAACTGGAGATTCACCCGTAGTCAAAAGCAAAAGACTTCAGACTGTGGAGTGGCTACAGAAATTGAAATCTACAGGTAACGCTAATACAGACTAAATACACAATAGTCACGCAATGCTGATGTTGTTAACATTAACAATTTGAGAACAAAGTATAACAATAATAATAATAATTTGCACGGTTTGATGTGATATGAGCTAAGCAATCATTAGATTTAATCATCATTGGCAGCGCGATTTATTGTAGGTCTAATACTTTTTTCCTCAGTTGGTCAGAACAAAGGTGGCAGGCATGAAAATTCTTATTTTGGTCATACTTCCAAGACGTAGAATCTGTGATTCCAACGTGCAGTATCCACACCTGTGTGGTGACTGACAGTAAACAGCCGCACTGAGGAGTCGTGCTGATGCACAACCCACATAAAGATGATAATTACACAAATAACTGCAATTGCAGGTTTCAAACAGAGATGGCGACAAAGTGGCAAACCTTATGGAATGCAACTTTAAATAACACAAAGGTACTTTATGTATTTAATCTCACTTTTATTTACCTTATGTCTTTGCTGACCTTCGATGATTCAATTCAACCATACGAATAAGCAAAAATGACTTTAGATAAACACCAGTAAGAGTGTTTAACTTTCTTCTCCTGAGCATAGACAGTAAAAGAAATGGACACAGCGACCCCATTGGAACTCAATTGAGTCAAGTGAAGCCCATTTTTAGCGATTTTTAGCACTTCCGTTTCTGACGCGCAGACTCACACTAAGCTTGATGACGTCCGCAACCTGTCTGACAGATGTAAATCTTCTAGTAGCTGTGCGTGCAAACTGCCATCGTTAATCTTGCAGAGACGGCGAGCTTGAGCGGGGAGTTCTTTGGCGTGAGTGAGCAGGAGTAAGTATTCTGATTAATTATTTTGTATAGTATTTTAAAATGTAACGCCAGTACGCCATATTAAGATAATCTCCCCGATTGCCTGCGAGCTTCTCCTCCTGTCTGTACGGTAATTTCTCTACTGTGCGACAGAGAGTCAAGTGGTTATGACGCAATCGTTAGCTTATTTTTACAAAAACTGTTTCTACGGGGCCATAATGTAACATAGGGTAATGGAGCCCTTTATACATTGTCGTGTATCTTTGGAAATAAATAATGGACAAATGGAGTCTTTAAACGCCTCAGATGTAAAGTTATTCACTGTCAAAGTGACGCCAAAATGAATGGGAGTCAATGGGGATGCTAACGCAAGTGAAGTTCTGCTACAAGATGGCGGCACCCGGCCGACTTCAACTTCCGGTTGACTTCCTTGGGCACTGCTCCTGAGTCCAACACTATCTCACGACCAATTCGTACTTATTCTACGAGGTGGCTATTTCGTATAAATTCATACAACCTTACTCGTGCGAATTCGTACGATTTGTCTAAACCCCAGTGACGGTTAGGTTTAGGGGCGGGGTTTGGGGTAGGTCATTCGTATGAATTCATACGAATTTGTCAACTCGTAAAATACATACGATTTAGCAAAAAACGTATGAATTAGTACGAGTGAGGTCGTATGAATTCATACGATTTAGCCACCTCGTAAAATACGTACGAATTGCCGTGAGATAGGGTTGCCTGAGTCCTATTCTTCTGCAATCCAGAATGGCAGCACAGACGACATGTTTATTTGAGCTGCGCCCTCTACTGTACAGGGCTGAATTTGCATTTCCTTCAGTCTGAGGCGTATTCATTTCACTTTGTGAAAGGGCCTTTACATTTGCAAAAAATATAACTTTTTTGGTGTTATTAAAAAAAACAAAAACAAGCAAGCCCAGCCCAGAGGAGGAAAAAGAAAGCGCAAAAGTAATGTAACGAATTACTTTCCATAACTAAGACAATTAGTTACTTCTTAAGGGGGTAACATAATATTGTTACACATTACTTTTAAAGTAACTTTCCCCAATGCTGTTTATAGGTACTGAAATTTAGACTACTAGAACCATCAAAGTAGTCACTAACTTACACTGCAAAAAATATTTTTGTCTTACTGTAGTTAAATATCAAACCAAGATTAATTTATTTGAGATTCAAAATTGCATATGATTATTATTCTTGTGAGAAAACATTTTGGCCATGAAAAAGAGAATTTTGCATTTGAAAATAAAAATATATAAAATAATCCTATATAGGCTACTTCCAAACTTTGTTTCATTAAAAAAAAAAAAAAAAAGGTGGAGATTGACTGGAGTTTTGTTGTTTTCCAATGCAAAATGTCCTGACTGAACCACAACCTTGGTTTAATTATAAATATGCATGATCATGGTGAAACATGCAGGTAGGTCTTTGTCATTTGATCAAAGCTGACAATCAACAGCATGGATTCATATACAGACATAATGAAGTGTGACATTTCTTTCTCTGTAAATGCTGTGGACTTGGAGTTCTGTGAAGAGTCAAACTACCTTTGCGTGACTTCCCTGGCTTTGCCATGCACACTGTAACCAAACCCAGCGTGAAAATGTTTATACTTTTGACCCTATTTGGAAGACCCAGATCCCATCCCCCTTGAGCCAAGATGGTGGATTTCATGATGTTTACACTATATATAAGCCAATTACATGTAGGGTTCAAGTTTGTTGAATTCTTACATGTGTGTGTCATAGACTGAACAAAGGAAAGGTCAAAGCACCAAAATATTTATTTAGAATTTCATGCAGCTAGAAAGAAAGAAAACAGGAGCATATTTTTTTGTTTTGTTTTTATAGCCTACATATTTCCTGTGTGTCTGTTGCCTAGTTCTGGAGTCACTAAAACAAAATAGGAAGGCAATTACATTATTTTATAAATTGATAAATATTATTACAGACTTTGAAAAAAGAGAGAGTGTGTAAAAAATGTGGTTTTCCATTTTATTGATTGCAGCATCATTCAGTCATGAGTCAAACTATAATTATAATTCATTGTTCAATGTTTTTAACCACTTTAATGAGTTTAGATTATTTTATTTTAACTTAGTAATATAGTAACCAAAAGATAGAAAGAAAGAAAAGTGAGTTTGAATGAGTTTATTATATGAATCACGCGCTGCAGATCCGCCGCACATGATCTGAATTCCAGACGTGACGCGCGCTCCCTGGTGATCATCAAATCACGTGACACCCACACACACACATTACGGAAGCGCTGCTGAAGTTTACAGCTGATGTCAAACTGTTTGTTGTGCTGTGATATTGAACTGGCTGAGGGTTTCTGGCGCAATGATACTCTTCGGTTCTAGATGCGAACACCTAAAATAGTAAGTTTACTTTGTTGAAACATAAAGTGGTTAGACGTTTTAGTGCAAAAAGTTTCCACTTAAACCTAATGGTTTTTCTGTGAATTAGGTATCAGATGGGGAGTGAGCTTTTTTAGTTTCATCCAGGAGGAACCGAGAGGTTTTGGCTTCTGCTGCAGTTTATGTGACAAGAATATCATCCTAATTGTATTGTATTGTATTTTACATTTCCTACTACTGAACAGTTTAAAGAAGCTGCATGGTGAGCAATATGAGTTTTTAATTTCTAAAACATTGTGTTTGAATTCTTTTTGGTGTCTTACAGAAGTGTTTATCCCATTAGAAGTCATACTGGCCCTGTTTAGGAACTGTTTTCTAAAATATTTTTCTGTTTTGTGTTATGTTGGAGTCCATTAAAAAGGATTAGTACTGATAAGTTATGATTTTGTGGACTAGTTGCATTGTGAGATTTATGCACAAAGCCCTGTTCGAGTTATGCACAGTGAGTGATAGAGTGCGAATAATATTAACTATTCTTCTAATAACTGCATTTGTGTTCAGGTAAAATGAAGTGTCTGCTGGTGGCCAACGAGAGCGCAGAGGTTTTGTTCTACTGGACTGACAACGAGTTCGAGCAGCGGATTCAGGATCAGTATGTTGTTTCTCAGGAGGAAGGAGAACGAGTGAGAATTAATGCTGTTTGTCATAAAGAAACATAAAACAGATATTTACATATATATCATTATTTAAATATTAAGCGCCATTTTATGTTAAACTACATTTTAACATGAGACATGCATGCATATTATTGTGGAATGTTGAATGAATTTTAATATTTTTTTTTTTTTTTTTATGTGTTCTTAGCTGCCCGCTTTTGAAGACAGCATTAACACTCTCTTCGCACCCATCATCATCTCCTGTAGCACCATGGTGGACCGACTCGGGGACAATTACACCTCCTTTAGCACAGAAAACAATCATATCTATGTTCTGCATCAGGTAATCCACAGCAGAATGAAAGAGTCATCTGATCTTACACTTATAGCATGCATGCTTGTTACGGACAGACAGCACTCTTTCAATGACTAACTCGTAAATACACACATTATGACTGCTGACAGATAAAGTGAATAACACAGTTTATCTCTTCATCACGGCACCTGTTAGTGGGTGGGATATATTAGGCAGCAAGTGAATTTTGTCCTCAAATTTGATGTGTTAGAAGCAGTAAAAAATGGGCAAGCGTAAGGATTTGAGCGAAGTCTGAGAAGTCTTCCCGGTTTGCAGTGATCAGTATCTATCAAAAATGGTCCAAGCAAGGAACAGTGGTGAACCGGCGACAGGGTCATGGGTGGCCAAGGCTCATTGATGCACATGGGGAGCGAAGGCTGACCCGTGTGGACTGATCCAACAGACGGGCTACCGTAGCTCAAGAAGTTAATTCTGGTTCTGATAGAAAGGTGTCAGAATGCACAGTGCATCACAGTTTGTTGCATATTGGGCTCGAACCTCTGTTATAACGAGTGGTTATTTGAGTTACTGTTGCCTTTCTATCAGCTCTAACCAGACTGGCTCTTCTCCTCTGACCTCTGACAACAGCAAGGCATTTTCACCCACAGAACTGCCACTCACTGGATATTTTTCTCTTTTTCTGACCATTCTCTGTAAACCCTAGAGATGGTTGTGTGTGAAAATCCCAGTAGATCATCAGTTTCTGAAATACTCAGACCAGCCCATCTGGCACCAACATCCATGCCACGTTCAAAGTCACTTAAATCACTTTTTTTTCAGTAACAGTATGTTTTTATCATAGACCCTGTTTCAAGAAATGAAATGTATTTCCCCAGTGCTCGTGCTACATCTGCCACCAGCATGACACTGTTGCTTTCTGTCATGCAGTTTGAGGAATGTCTATACATCGCTGTGAATGGAGACGGAGATGAAACAGAAGAGGATTTGAAGAGAAAGATTTATGTTATGAAGAAACTCACAGAAATCATGTTTGGGATGGTGACGCTCAGCGGGGCCCTCTTGAGGAAAGAGTGAGAACTATACTTTCAGTTCAACGTCACAAGATTTTATACCACACTGTAGATTAATATAACTAGTCTCATTGCATTTCACTACATATTATTTTTTGATCTTAAACCTGAATAAACGAAAGTAATTTTAACAGACATATATGTGTCATATATTTTAAATTATTTATCAGATTACGCCCTCAAGATACTGAGCAAAGGAACCGGTTATGGAAGAAGCTACGAAGCCTCCTGGAAACGTATAGCTGCTTACGAGAGCATGACCAAAGCTTTTTAGTCGAGGTGTGTGCAAGTGCTGTTTTTATTAGTCGTATGCTGGGTTTAGTTTTAGATCACACATGAAGAGTTCTCTGTCTCTGTTCAGGCGGTGGAAAGGTTGATCCACCCGACCCTTTGTGAGCAGTGCATCGAGTTTCTGGAGCGTCGGCTGGTGCAGCAGATCAACAGCAACGTGGACAGAGCAGGCGAGGAGGTGCAGCACGCTTTCATACTGGTGCACACCAAACTGCTGGCCTTCTACTCCAGGTATAGCAAACACTGATGGAGAACATGATGTCTTGACCACAAATAAATCAGAAGGAAGTGACATATATTGTTCTACAGAGAACTTTGAAATAATCTCAGATTTCTAACTTTTGTGCAGTCGAAATGCCAGCAGTCTAAACCCCTCTGATCTCCTGGCTTTGATCATCCTTGTGCAGGATCTCTATCCCAGCAAAATCGACCTAGATGAAACTCCTGAGGTTTGATATGTCTTGTTCTTGATATTGCTTGTTGATATCTTACAGTTTTTTATTTCTCATTGTGCCCTGACAGTATTTTTTGCATATTTAGGAGTTAGAGAACAGTTCAGTTCCTGATGTATTCTACACACCGGAGCCCTCTCCTCCTGAACGGGAATCAGGTGATTAAAAATAAGTTGACTTTCATAGACTTTGTGTGTAGTGCAATGATATTCAGACATGTTCACTAAATTTTTTTTAAACAAGTGTTACATAAATACAAGCTGCATATTTGTGTTATTTTCATGAATAGTCCGACCAAGAGGTGACAGTCCTCCTGTCTTCCAGTTTGTAGATCCTGACGTTCAGGTGAGCTATCTTAATTAAAATATCTGTATTAAAGTAATATGATCTGATTTTGTACATTAATGTTTAAAAGTTTGGGGTCAGTAAGATTTCTTTAATTTTTTAATTTTTTTTTTTTTGCAAGAATTTGATACTTTTATTTTTGATAGTAATTTTAATGCATCCTTGATTAACTAGAGTAAAAGCATTTATAATGTTACAAAAGATTTTCATTTTTTTTCATTTTAATAAACGTGTGTGTGTGTGTGTGTGTGTGTGTACATATGTATATATATAATATTTCTAATTATCAAAGAATTCTGAAAAAGACAGTTTCCACAAAAATATTAAGCAGTACAACAGTTTTCAGCATTGATAATTATTAAGAAATGTCTCTTGAGCATCAAATCACCATATTAGAATGGTTTCTGAAGAATCATGTGACACTGAAGACTGGAGTAATGATGCTGAAAATTCAGCTTTGCCATTACAGGAATAAATTGCATTAAAATCTATTCAAATAGAAAACCGTTCTTTTAAATTGTAATAATATTTGTCATTATTACTGTTTTTACTGTATTTTTGGTGAACATGCTCTTCTTTATTTATTTATTGCTTCTACTTTATTTTATACACACTATCTTTTTATTCTTTCAACTCTTTTTCTTATTTTTTTTTATTTCATTTTGAATGCATTTTATATATTTTATGTATCTTTTATTTTCTGACTTTTTAATGCATTTTATATCTTGCTGTCTGGTTGAAAGAGCTGGGAGAATTAGGAAGTAAGTTTTTTTTTTTCTTCTTTTTTTTTGTTATCCCTGGATGCAGCTCTGTGACAAATATTTATTTATTTATTTTTGTTTATCCCCGGATGCAGCTCTGTATAGTGTTAGTCCAGGAAGATTTGTCTGTAAGGGTAATGTTTAAACGCACAGCTACCTGACAAATAAAAACAGTTATCCCTCTGCGTGAGGAAGATTCATTTAGATCCGCTCTGTTGGATAGATCCGTTGGATAGATCCTTAAGTGTTCCATTATTATTATGTATTTGGTTCTTCTTTATGTAAAGCACTTTGAATTACCATTGTGTATGAAATGTGCTATACAAATATAATTGCCTTGCCTTGCCTTGGCTTCTTTTAAAAACAAATCTTACTGACCCCAAACTTTTGTATAATATACAATGTGTATTTATAGAGAAGTTTTTCCCATATTATTATGATTTTAGATGGCTGAGGACAGTCTGCAAACTCTTGAAGTTCCGACCCCTGACCCCTCAGCCCCATCCAGAGTATTCCTGGAAGCCAAAGAGTGTCCCATGATGCCTCATTCCATGTATTGCCTATCTCTCTGGCCTGGAATCACACTAGTGTTGCTCACCAAGGTGAAGTCTTTCTGAATATCATGAATTCTGTATATTAATATTATTAGACCTCTCATGCAAAGAAAAGTTATATCGCATCTTCCCCAATTTGTCATATTGATTCTGCATTCTTTTCAAATAAACACATTTGTACAGATGATATTTTTGCTTCCATTGAAGCACAAGATGCTCTTTGTCTTATTCTCAAATCATGCTGAATAACATGATCATGTAGGTTTAAAACAAACATGTTCCCAGTTCCCAGCTCATTTTTTCTGTTTTTTTTTTTTTTGTACATGCATCTCAATAGATCCCCAACAGTCATATTGCATTGTCTGTTTACTACTTTCTGGAAGCCTTTGTGAAGCTGGAGAAGAGGTTGTGCGAGGGGCATGAAGGGGCCGCGGCCACACGGGGTCAGCCCTCTGTCCAGGAGCAGCGGGGCAGACTAGAGAAGTTAATCAAAGGCTGGGCCAGCATGGACATTCAGGTCAGTGTGTACAACTGAACCGAGCACACTCTTAATCCATTGCACACTGTCAGATCCACTTTACAATGTGCTATCATTAGCACTCATAAGGAATTTATTAATTCTGCATCAGATGTCAATTCTGAATTCCATTAATTGTTTAATGCATTCTTCTTAAAAGAAACTTTCCGACCCCGAACTTTTGAACTATAATGTATGCTCAGCACTAAAATACAGCATTGATTAGAATATTGTTCATTCATTGTTGTGTCATATTCAAATCTAATGCCTTTTTTGTCCTTCTGGAGACATCTGGCACACTAAAATGTAGTTTTAAATTCATTTAAATCTATCTATTCCAAGAACTGCCATATAAAAAGGGCAAATCTACCCCAGCAACCTCCATAAAATGAGTTTTGAAGATTTTCATCCAGTAATCAAGAACAACTGGAAAAGTCTTGGAAATGCATTGACCAGAAATGGTGGAATGCTGTCGCTATAATAGCATATTTTTTGAAAACGTAACTCTTCATTTATGTGTTCAGACATCCCATCTTCAAAATGTGTGGACAGACTTTAAGAACAAGGCCTTCACCAGATCTGGATCTGGATTCACAAGAGAGTGAGTGCTGTTCTTTTTATCAACAAACGGGGAAAAAAACGGTCTTTTCTATAGTGGATGTGGCTAAATTCACTCATGTGACCTCTGGTAAGTGATGTAATACTCCCATTTTTTTGTGTTGTTGCAGTTTGCTGCCCTCTTGTCGAAACATGAAGACTCAGTTGTGTGGTGTGTACAGGCAGTTTTTTGCAGCTGAGTGCATGGGCAGCAGTCAGCGATTGGCTCCTCATCTGCAAGAACGAGCTCTGAACATGGTCCAGTATGTATGAACAGATACTTCTATAGTACTCATTTTGTTGTGCTTTAGCATTAAATCACTTTTGATGGTCACATTTATTGCAGAGAGAAGCTGATGGACTGGAAGGATTTTCTGCTGGTGAAAAGCAAAAGAAATATCACAATGGTGTCATATCCTTTTTTCTGCATTGAGTATTTTGGTTTGACGTGATCAGTAGTCGTCAGGGAGGCATTTATCCATTTACATGTGTTGCATTCACACTTTAATCTTCTTCTGTTGTCATGTGACATTGTGATAGACTTTAACCATGCCATCTCACATACCTGGAAGAGTTTCCTGGTCTCATCCACTTTATCTACGTGGATCGTTCAAGTGGTCAAATGATAGCACCCTCCCTAAATGTGACTGATCGCACCGTCTCTGAGCTCGGAAAGGGACCTCTAGCTGACTTCATAAAGAACAAGGTGATTTTGTGCTTATAGCTCATCATGCACTATATCAAATCGTCATGTGAGTGTGTGTAAATATATAATTACAACATGTGTGTGTGTGTATATATACACTAGGGGTGCAACGGTTCAAATTGCTCACGGTTGGGTTCGTGTCACGGTTTCGGTACGGTTCGGTATTTGCTAAGTTACAGAAAATAGGACTGTTGTCTAAAAATAAAGAAAATAAGAACAAATAAACTACAAGCAAAAGCAAATAAATACAATAGAGCAAATATTCAAATAAAATAAACAGTGATTTTCAGGTTTTTCAGGTATCTAACTGTAGTTTTCAGGTAAAGAAAATGGATAAAGTAATCAAATATAAAATAGCACTGCATATTATCTTCACCGTATAAAATAAATTCATTAATAATTATTGAAGAAAACACAGGCAGCAGGAATAGTTTTTTTTTCCCTTTAAGACATGTATGATCCAGTACATATACTGTTACACCTGCAATGTCTTTCTCGACTATTATATGTTCACTAAAGACATAACCGACTATGTTTGCTAGGATACTCGTCAAGACGGGAATGCTGACATAATTTTTTTATGTATTTGTCTGCTGAAGTGCAAGACTTGAAAGAGAACTCAGTATTTGCGTGCTGTCTGAAATAAACGTGAGCCTCTTATCCCTGCCCTCTCTCCACCCTGATCTAAATACTGTAAAGAAGCTTGAAAGTGAGCTGTTCTTGGCATGATCTTTCCTTCATGATGATTGACTAGTTCTGTCCACCTTACGCTCAACAATTAAGGAGAATTAAGAAGATGTATAGATACTATTATTTGTAAACACCAGATGTTATGATTCTTCTTCATATCCATCTGAAGTTTACAAGGTCCCTGATAATTTCGGTCCATTTCAGGCATATTTCAGCACGGATTGCTCAATGTAATGCAGGCTTTGCAGTCCTGCAGCTCATGACAAATTATGTTTAAACAAGGCTGTTTTTGCTACTGTGCATTCAAAACATCTTTTATATTATCTAAGGGTCAGACAGAATCATAAAAAAAAAAGTCATGTTTACATAAATAAATTGACACCAGAGGAAAAAAATAGAAGTGTTGAGAAAAGTTACTTTTTAAAAGTAATGCATTACAATATTGAGTTACTCCCTAAAAAAGTAACTACTTGCGTTACTTAGTTACTTTTTATGGAAAGTAATGCGTTAAATTACTTTTGTGTTACTTTTCCTTGGGCTGGGCTTGCTTGTTTGTTTGTTTGTTTTTTATTAACAACAAAAAGGTTTTTTTGTTTTTTTTTTGTCAAATGTAAAGGCCCTTTCACACCGAAATTAAAATGAATAAGCCTCAGGCTGATTACAAATGTGATATTTATCTAAAGTCATTTTTGCTTATTAGTATGGTTGAAATAGATCATGAAGGTCAGCAGCAAAGACATTGGTTAATAAAGTGAAGATTAAATGCATAAAATATATTTTGTTTAATTTAATATATTTAATTATTGCAGATTTATGCAATTTTCTGAGATTGCATTTCAGTTTTAATACATTTTTTGGAATTTTATACATTTTCTGCTTTTGTGCAATTAGTCTAGAAGAAGAGTTTACACACAATGTCTCTGCACTTAATCTTGATTTATCTAAACTTTGGGACAGGAGAGCTGTCAGTCAATAAATGGGAAATTAAAGAAACTTGCATTATTTATTTGAAAAAGCAACTCCGATATGTTGTTGTAAATTTAAAAGTAATGCATTACTTTATTAGTTACTTGAAAAAAGTAATCTGATTAGGTAACTCGCGTTACTTGTAGTGCGTTAACCCCAACACTGGTTAAACAGTTAGTTTTTACTAACCAAACTAGTTAAAATTGATTCACTTCATATTACATGTGTTAGACAAACACAGGTTAAAGGTAAATAGGACTTTATTTACACAGGATAAAGGTGAGGAGGGACGATGATCCACATTAGGAGAAGCAGTAGTTGCGGTTGTGCTTGTTGATCCACAAGTGCTTCAGTTTCGGATCGTTCATGTAGCGGTCAAGCAACAACTCTTTTTCTCGTCGCTCCTTCTCCTTGATTATTTTCTTCTCCTCCTTGTTCTTGGCCTTCTCCTCTGCCCAGGTGAACAGAAAAAGTGGCACTTTTCTTTTGCACTTTTCCTGGATGTTCACAGTGTGCTGGGTCTCGTTCTTGGGACAGTCAGGAGAGGTTACACAGAAGAGCTTCATCGAGAGCTCATCGAGCTCTGCTTTCGGAGATGCATGGCCTTGTATGGCGCTGGATTCTCCCATTTCTCTGGGGTCCTCTTCTTCAAATCCCTGGACATCCACCACTTTGCACTCCCACGCTTCCTCCTGCACCTCGCTGTCCTTCTCCAACCAAGCAACAATCTTTCTTGGTTTCATTTCAGGGCGTTCAGACTTGAGAAAGTCACTGGCCGGGAAAGTCATATACTCACTCTCCTCATCCTCTATATCAATCAGCATAAGTTCTGGAAGCGGCTCAAACAGAGAAGAAGTAAACAGCTGGGGCTTCCGGCTGGGAGGACGTTGCAGAGCAACGACTTTATCAGGTGCAGGAGGTGGGCTTGGAGGAAGTTGTTTGGGATGACGCCCTTGAGATGAAGAAAACGGTTCATCAGGCGCTGGAGTGGGGCGCGGAGGAACCACCAATGGAAGCATCGGTGGATTGGAAGGACGCACTTGGGATGAAGAGTTCTGGAGCAAAACAACTTCATCAGGACATGGAGGAACCACTGACAGTTTGGGAGGATCCACTTGAGGTGCTGGAGCCAGTTTCTGAGGACTCTCAGGTGGTTTTGTCACTGGCGGCAGGGGTTCAAAGCGAGCAGCTGGTAGAGCGAGGTGTTCGTAGACACTTTGAGACATTGGTAGTTCTCCCTCTATTGGCTTCAAGAAGGAAGATATGTCTGGAGTATGCAGAGGTTTGACCTCCACAAGAAGTGGTTTTGGCTCTGTGGCCCTCTGTTGCTTCAGTTTTCTCTTCTTCTTTTTCTTTTCTCCAGCTTCTCTAAGCTCACTTCCTCCCTCCATCAACTTTTCCAGACTGTGCATCTCTCTTTTCTGATGCACACGTCCACTCTTCTTTATCTTTATCTTTTCAAGTCTGAGTGGCGCTCTCTCCTCTTCAGCCTCATCTTTATGACTGATCTTTCCCTCGATCTTCACCTCTCTTTCCTCCTCTCTCTCTCCAAACTGGCACTTCTTAGGTACCTTGCGGCGTCTCTTCCTGCACTTCCTGTCATTGGCAGTGAAGTCGAAGGCCTCACACTCCTCTGGAAGTTTCTTGACTGCCGCTAATTCTTGCGCTGCACACGGCTGTGTCTCCCTTCTTCGCAAGAAGTGAGCGAAACGCTCAAACAGTCGAATAAAAACACTGCTAAACAGCGCCATTAATGGACACTGAATGCTGCAATCGAATTCAATATTTGTCAATATATCTGCAGAAAGTCTCGAAAGTCTTTCGATCAGTTCACTCCTAACACACCAACAGCAGACCAGAGTCAGAGTTGCAGTTTAGTGCTGCCAGAATGGAATCTCCACTATGATGTCACAGCAGTCAGAACTCTGAACAATGTGAGCTTTTAAAATAGCTTTTTTTCCCTCTCTTTTATTATATAAAATAATATGAAATATACTTTAATGTTAATATATTAAAAATATATTAAATAAATTTTAATATATTAAATTGAAATGTATTGTAATGGTAAAGCTGAATTTTCAGCATCAGTCATTCTGTCACCTGATTCTTCAGAAATCATTTGAATATGCTGATTTGCTTGAAGAAATTTTTTGAAAAAAAAAAAAAAAATCAATGTTGAAAAATATTTCATATTATCACCGTTCTGCTTAATATTTTTGTGATTCTGTTTGTGAAATGATGCTGTCCTGGTGTCAGTTTCCTCTGTATGCCCCACAAAAACTAAATTTCCCATCAAAGATGATTAGTTCAATTCTAAAGTTAAATTTACTTTGAACATTAGTTAAAAAAACGTATTGTGAATGTCACGCTTCTAGGCCCTGTTTCACAGATTAGGCCTTAGTTCAATTAAGACATTTTAAGTAGCCTAGCTTTTATAAATGTACCCTAAAAAGAAACATTACTGGTGTGCATCTTGAGACAAAGCAACAGCACTGGCATATTTTAAGGCATGTCAGTGCAAGTTGCTTTCAGTTAAAACGGCTCAAACATGCATTTTAGTCTGAGACTAGCTTAAGCCTTGTCTGTGAAACCGCGGAGCTAGTTTTAAAATCCCGAGATTTACAGATTATTATTTATTTTTTTTTCTTCTCGCAAATCTCAAACATGCACACACTACAAGAAGTGAAAACTGTTGCACAGCACACACTAAAAGGATATTATCAGACCCAGAAGAGCACCTCACGTGATCTCGTGGGGAAGCGGATGTAAACATACAGCAGATCAGCGCTGACATCTAAACAGGTCATGTTTACATTGCTAGCAGCTTTCTACACTCACCCGATATGTTCAAAACCATACCGATTTCTCCCCAGCTTTCTTCTTATCTGTATGGTTGTCATGTTTTTCGAAGACGCGTTATTCAAGCAGTCGTATTGTTGCAACACTTCCACGCGCCGTTCCGCCATCTCCGCTTTCTAACGAACCCATACAGCATCTGATTTCACGGTCGCGATTTCAAAAGCGCTCTCATTCACTTCTCTCAGTGGCTGTTGTTAAAAAAAAAAAAAAAAAACCTGACGTAATCTTCCCGATTTAAAATCCTAAATATGAAACATGTTTTCATTTCTATTCACATTTCATCTAGTGGAAACATTTGGTACTGCGCCCAAACAAAATCTTACTGAAAGCAAATTTTTTGATTGGAACACAACTTTAGATTTATGGCTTTGATTTTCTCAGTTTTAGGGTAAAATGTGTTTTGAAAAATATAGATTCCATATAAAAAGTGAAAATATAGTATTTTTGTACATTTTTCATAACAATAAATTAGGGGTGCAATGGTTCAAATTGCTCACGGTATGGCCGCGGTTAATGCCGAACCTTAAAGGTGATAGAGAGGATTTTTTCGTCGACTGAGAATCCAAAGACTGTTACTGAGTTTTTTAAATGAGCGCATGCGTAAGAACAGCCCCACTCATTCACAGCTCACTTTAAAGGAACTGCTCCCAAAACTCGTGCACGAGTATTGGAACACGAGTGTTTACCACCGGCATTCGCTCACTGTGTCGTGTTTTTTGGATTCATTATGTCGGACTCACCACAGGTAACTCATAATCTGCAGTTGTTACTCCTGTCTCCTGACAAAAACATTGCATGCGGCGCCTGTAGAGTGTGGAAAGTTACTGGAGCGCACAGCCGCGCTCGTCTCTCACAAGGAACGTCACGGCAGTGATTGACAAGCCAGAGGGCCAATCGTTTACGCGATCAGCGCGTAAACGATTGGCTGATGTTTTTAAGGCCCTACCTCATGGACAGATGATGTATATTATTCCTTTCAGTGCACCTAATAAATAGTCTTTTATCCGTTAGTAAAGACAGTTTCAAGTAATATTGCAAAAATGTATAAAACAAAACATCCTCTTTAGCACCTTTAAGTGGAGAACAGTACGGTTCGATTTTTTTTTTTTTTTTTTTTTTTTTTTTTTTATACTGAGAACCGTTGCACCCCTAATATACACTACCAATCCCAAACTTTTCAGCAATACTGTATATTTTTCATTATTTACTGATGATTTATTAGTCTCTTCATGAATCTTTGCAGGTTTGGAGTCTTGTGGCAACAACACGGCGATACCTACACAAGGGTTACGCCACCGTCACACTCCGAGATGGAGATTATTTCTACTGTTACTTTTTGTGGTTTGAAAATGAAGCGGTAAATGGCAGCTTGCATCTTCTTTACAATTACTATATAATTCATTTAATGAAAGTTACATTGTCAATGCTGATCAGGATTAACTTTTTGTTTTGACAGGGTTACAAACTGGAAGTGATAGACATACCCAGTTTCCCAGATGACACTGCTCCAATAGGAATGCTCACCTGTGATTATTATAAGTAAGACCTAGAAACAAGGACTTTACTTGCAGTTTGAAGCATATTTATCATTCAGAATAACTTGACAACACCTTGTCTAAGAGTTTAAAGTGCCTCTATTATGCTTTTTCAGATATTACCTTTCATGCAGTGTGTAATATAGCGGTTTGTGAATGTAAAAGGTCTGCAAAGTTTCATAGTGCACGATAAATGGAGTTATTGTCTCCGATTCTTAACTGTTTGAAACAAGTCATCAGTAATTCCAGTCTTACTTCCTGCATGAACCTACATAGGTTTGTAACAGATTAGCATAATGCTTAAGGTCTTCATTGGCTGCCCACAAACTACTTTGCCAGCCCTTAAACCCTGTAGTTGATTCTGAGGCTTGTGTAAGTTTGGTTCATGTTGTCGACATGTCGAGAAGACGCTGTTCCACTTTGCATGCACTTCTTAACGACGAGGACTCAGGCTCGAATTGTTACAGTAAAATCGATGAGAAGACCTCCAAAAGAAAATTAGGAACACTTATAGCATAATAAATACATAATAGGGGCACTTTAAAACAGTTCAGTTTGAAGGTTAATGTACATAAATATTCTATTCAAAAGTAGCCATGTAAAATTTAAGTTTGAATGGAAATGGATTTTGCTAGAGGTTGCTGTTGTGTTCTTAGTGGTAGGCAGTTGCTATGGTGTTTTGGATGGTTTCTAGGTCATTGCCAGGAGATGGGAAGCTGACCTTTCTTTAACACATGTCTATTCTTTACTGTCATAGGAAACTGCTGCGCTATTACAGCAAAAGACATCAGAATGAAGTGGTCAAGTGTTATGAACTGCTTACAGTGCATCTGGGTGTAATCCCCAATGAATATATTCTTCAGCACTGCAGTCAGCTGGCCCGCAAGCTGTGGGAGCCCTCCCGTATCCCGCTCCTGTGACCAACACGGTCCTCGGCGTCAAAGGAATATGGTCCATGCAGCCGTCTGATGTATAATCTATATGGAGAGTTTTCTGCACTTTCTGCACAAGCACTTCTTATTTCAGTTCAGGTAATTGCAGAAAATATTGTGCTGGGAAACTAAACATTGCATTTCTTGTGCTTATAAAGAACTGAATGTAATGTGCAAGTGAACAGTGAGAAACAGCCATTTTTAAGGTGCTCACAATGTCTGTTATTTACCAATTATTTTTGTGAAACCAGGACCAAATATTATAGGAAACGCTCTTTTTTTTTTTTTTTTTTTTTTTTTTTGGTCAAGTCACCTTTATTTATATAGTGCTTTATACAATATAGATTGTTTCAAAGTAGCTTTACAGTGATAAAAGGAAAATGATTCAATGATGCAAACGGAGTTAATTTCGCCTATACAGCAGCTCTGAAAGAAAATAGTGTCATTGTTTAGCTAAAGTCAGTTCAGTGTTGATTCTGTTCTGTTGTAAAGATCATCAATTATTAAATTGTATTTAAGATGCTCTGAAGGGAGGGTGGGATCTTATGCTTTCAAAGCTAGCTTGCTATTGCTAATCTCTCCACCCTACCTTTTAATGAATCAGTTTTAAGCATGCTAACATTTTTTAATGGTTGTAAAGTTAAAGCTGAAATACACAAATCTAATTCTTAAAGAAGACAATTACAATTTATTTATCCTGCTGTCAAAAATATCCATTGTATTGCAAAAGCAGATGGTTTCTCTCCTTCCATTATGTCAGCACTTTTTGTAGCAGTAATTAATGATCATGAATGTGTTACAGAAATGCAACAAAATATTCCCTATATTTAAATTTTCAGAGATTAAGTTAAATATGAAGTACTTTGATAATGACAGTGTGTTTGTTTTTAATTTTTATATTTTAAAAATATAATGTGATATTTTACAGGACCGATTATCACACTCAAACAAATCTGCCGTTTATATTTTGATAATATTGTTTGGATATATATGTAATGTTCTGTTAAAAAAAAAAATACACCATGTAATCAGTTTTCCAAGATAAATAAATATTAAATAATAATTTATCTTTTGTCATCTCTTATAAAGCTATTTAAATGTGTATTATAGTAGCTTTGGTTTTAATTTTAGTAGTTATTTTCAATTGTTTTAAATGCCTTTGTTTGTATATTATGTTATTGGGTAATGTCTATGTCATATTTTACCCCAAAATTACAAAATGTAGTAAATTTGCCCTGGAATTTACACATTTTACAGGGAGTCTATAAAATCGATGCTATAGTCTTCCAGCAGGTCGGTTTCTGTTGTTTGTATCTGTTTTAACTTCTACATGTAGCTGTTTCAGAGTCTCTGCAGTCATTACAGTGCACCGGTGAGGTCTCGCACCGCTCCAGCTTTAACCAGCTCCCGCAGTAAGATGGTCTCAGCGCTGACGTCGTGAACCACCTGTACCCTCATGGCGTCCATGCGGAGAGATCCATAGTAATGCAGCAGAGCTCCAGGGTGCTGCAGGTCATATCCAAATCCAGCTATACTCACCTCATCACAGACCTGCAGGGCCAGAACTACTGCCGTTATACCCAGGGTCGGCACCATCTAACAAACAAAATATAAAACTGACTTAAATTAACAATGCTAGCAGCAGAAGATTTAGCAGGAGTCTCATTCTGTAAGGACACGTTTAATTTAACATCAGTAAAGACGATAAAGAATTTATAATGTTACAAATTTGTTTATATTTCAAATAATGTTCTTTTGAACAATTCTATATGACAAAGAATCATGAAAGAAAAATTATTTCCACAAAAATATTGAGCAGCGCAACTCTTACAACATTGATAATAATAAGACGACATTTGTCCTGAGGACCAAATCGGCATATCAGAATGATTACTGATAAAAATTCAGCTGTGCCATCACAGGAATAAATTCCGTTTTTTATTGAAATAATTTTTCACATTACTGTTTTTAGTATACATCTGTTTATATATATGTGTGTGTTTTAGGAGCAACAATCTATTTAGTAACCTTCTGAATTCAAAGCCAGGAGAAGTAAAAGTTTTGAGTTTGCACAATTGAAAAAGTATCTCAGTTCTGACCTTTCTCTGTTTCTCTGCATAGGTTTGCAGCACTTGTCCCGTCCTGTACATGATTTCAGGATTCAGGATGCGAACATTTTCTGGTTGAAGAGGTATCGTGTCTATTACTTCCCTCCAGAACCACAGTTTAGACCACCAACTCTTCAAAAAGACAGGGACAGACAATGACTCCTTTACTGATATCTGGACTGTTAATGTAAACAATTCGGTTATATTCCTTCTGTAGGTGATTCAATATTATTTTTAGGCCATTTCTGTTATCTTTAAGGCTAGAGCACACCTAAAAAAGGACAAAGGTGCCGTAGAATGCATTTTCAAAAGATGTAATATAAATCTAAGGTGTCCCCTGAATGTGTCTGTGAAGTTTCAGCTCAAAATACCCCATAGATTTTTTTTTTTCATTCATTTTTTTTTAACTGCCTATTTTGGGGCATCATTAAATATGCGCCGATTCAGTACGCGGCCCCTTTAAATTCTCGTGCTCCTCGCCCCCAAGCTCGCGACTGCCTTAAACAGCATAAACAAAGTTCACACAGCTAATATAACCCTCAAAATGGATCTTTACAAAGTGTTCGTCATGCAACATGTCTAATTGTGTAAGTATGGTATTTATTTGGATGTTTTCATTTGATTCTGAATGATTTTGAGGCTATGCTCCGTGGCTAACAGCTAATGCTACACTGTTGGAGCGATTTATAAAGAATGAAGTTGTGTTTATGAATTATACAGACTGCAAGTGTTTAAAAAATGAAAATAACAACAGTTTTGTCTCCATGAATACAGTAAGAAACGATGGTAACTTTAACCACATTTAACAGTATATTAGCAACATGCTACGAAACATTTAGAAAGACATTTATATCACTAAAAATATCAAGTAATCATGGATCATGTCAGTTATTATTGCTCCATCTGCCGTTTTTCGCTATTATTCTTGCTTGCTTACCTAGTCTGTTGATTCGCTGTGCAGCTCCAGACGTTAATACTGGCTGCCCTTGTGTAATTCCTTGAACATGAGCTGGCATATGCAAATATTGGGGTGTACATATTAATGATCCCGACTGTTACGTAACAGTCAGTGTTACGTTGAGATTCGTCTGTTCTTCGGAGGTCTTTTAAACAAGTGAGATTTATATAAGAAGGAGGAAACAATGGTGTTTGAGACTCACTGTATGTCATTTCCATGTACTGAACTCTTGTTATTTAACTATGCCAAGGTAAATTCAATTTTCAATTCTAGGGCACCTTTTAATATTTACAGTCCCTCTGTTTCACAAAAATTGATGGTTCATCTTGCATTCAAAGGCGTATACTAATTTTTGTCCAACAAAATGCTCTCTAGAATGAGAATGTCATACCTGAAAACCTTCTAACATTACTCACCAAAGGTACTTTGGTTACTGCAGAGGTGAGCCATGCTATATCTAAGCTCTTGAATACGACCAAAGCCACCACTTCAGTATTCTCGTATTCTTGTAACAGGGAAGGAGCCCCTTCTGGATAAATGAGCCGAATGGTAGTTCTAGATCCAGCGTCTCTCTCAAATCCAAATACTGGAGCATCATTCACTCTGTAGGTACGAGGATTAAAATATTAATCACAATACAGTTAGTTTAGGCAAGTTAATATGCCTTGTTGACACTATAACACCACAATCATATGTGTTTGTTAATGAACTAACCTGATGATAATGTTGTACTGGTCTATATGTGGTCCAAGATTTTTGCCACGTAAAATGCCACCGCTTCCGACCACCACGCATCTCCTGCAGGTCTCTGGACCAGTAGGTACACCAGTATAAGGCAGAAATTTCAGAGCCTGAGCCACTATCTCTTCACTACCTTGCAGACCCAGAGGAGGAGGCAGTGCCCAGTCCTGTGTGCCATTCTCCAGGAACACTGGGATCCTCAGCAGCCCAGTAGGTGTAGGCAGCGTCATCACCCTCTCCACACTCCAGCCACTGTGGCACGACTGAGACAGCAGAGCCGCTGACTGATTCTGCAGAGCCTGAGGTGTGCACAAATGAGAGTTTAGATACCTGACAACAACATTCTTTTATAAGTGAGTGTTCATACTGATTGCAATAGCAAAGATGCATATCAGATTTGTACTTGTACCTTCTACCTTATTATACATAATTGATAAACATTATTTATTTACATATACACAACTGTTTAAAAGGTTTTTTTTTTTTTAAGAAAATAAGATTAAATTAATATTTTATTTATTAAGAATACATTTTATTATGGTTTCCACATAAATATTAAGCAGCTCAATTGTTTTCAACATTGATAATAATAAGAAATGTTTTTGAGCACCAAATCAGAATATTAGAATGAAGGATCTGATGATTCTAAAGGAGCATGTGACACAAACATACTGCACACTAAGTTTGGGTTCAGTAAGATATATATATATATATTTTTTTAATGTTTTTGAAGTTTCTTATGCTATCTCAGTTGATCAAAAATACAGTATGAACTGTAATATTGTGAATATTATTACAATTTAAAACGACTTGTATGTGAATGTTTCAAAACGTAAGGACATTAATCGATAAAAATTGAAAAAAAAGTCGATTTCAAATAAATGCAGTTTTTTTTTTTTTTTTTAAAGTATATTCATCAAATAATAAAAATGTATCATGGTTTCCATGAAATTATTAAGCAGCACAACTGTTTTCAACACTAATAATAAGAAATGAGCACCAAATCAGAATTTTAGAATGGTCTGATGGATCATGTGATGCTGAAGACTGAAAATTAAGCATGCCATCAATAGAATTAATTATATTTTAAAACAAAATAAAATAGAAAAAATAGTATTTTAATATTTCACAACATTTACTATGTATTTTTGATCAAATAAATACCTTTGTGACAGAAGAAAATCTTACTACACCAAACTTTTGAAATTAATGTATTTATTTATATGACACAATTTGTGATTTATATATTTATACTCATAATTTAATGAAATATTAATACAGCACTATAATCCTCTATAAAAAGTGTAGAAAGAAACTCTGGGTTTGAATAATTGGTAAAACTTTACAATAAGGTTTAATTAATTGGTAACACTTTAAAATAATTCAAAACAAAGACGTAGCTTGATGACGCCTTCATTTCACAGAATCACAGGGGAAATGTCTTCAAGTCTACAGCCGATGAAAAAGAATGGATGAGCTAGTGTATTAAACATTTATTATCATTACTGTAGTATGAAGCAGGGTGTGGTTGAAAGCTGTTGGAGCGAAACGAAGTCGCTGGAGCTATTGCTAAAGAGAGACGAGCGCAACACAGGGCTCGAGAGCAGCGGAACTTTTATTAAGCCGTAGACTTAAGCTGGCTTCCGCTTCTTCCGGTCAAGCATATGTGAGGTAACCATACACTGTAAAAAATAAATAAATATATATATATATATATATAATATAATATAATAAAAAATTATAAAGAACGCACCTTCACTCTCTTCCATTATAGTAACTGAAGCCGCCAGTGTGTCAGTATGGTGCTGAGTCTCGAGTCTGCGTATAGTGAACTTGGAGCGCAGTAGTGAGCACGAAGTGAAGCCGTGATACTCAGAACAACTCATTATGTCAGTGTGAAATAAATAGTCATGGAAATGTAGAAATTAAAGTTAAATCTCCTCGCGAAGATTCAGAAAAAAAATGTCCTTTGGTGCCTCAGTGACTACTTCACACAGAGAAGCTGTCAATCATGACGTCTCACCCCTGTTTTTATAGCATCAAATAACTAACTAAAACCAAACTTGTTTAAAGAACAAACATTTGAACTAACACCAGTGTGATTAAAAACTGCATAAAATGACAGAAACCTATTTTGGAAAAAAAAAATGTTTAAAATGTAATTTGATTGATTAGTTTGTCTTGCGTCCCATTACATTTTAATGGAGAGGGCGGGGTTTATGACCTATACTGCTTCCAGCCACCTGGGGGCGATCGAGATGCCTTGGCTTTTCAGGACTGGTGTGACACTCTCGTGTGCAACGCAGTGTTGTTTTATCATTAGATACATTTGTGTGTTGAAAGTTGTTATAATGCTACTCTGCGTTCACTCGGGAGCTACTATGAGACACTTGTTGCACACTGCATTAAGCTAGATCGATATTAGGCATGGACCATGGTAAATGATGGTACTTGCGTTAAATCAAGAAAACAAGATTTAAATAAGACTGTCAACTATGTTGAGCTATATAACATGGTTAGTTTTCTGTCTGATCCAAACAGTTGCCTGTCTTATAAAACACATCATATATAATATATAAAGCTTCTTTGGTGTTTCCATGGTTCCTACAAAATAAAACTGGAAATTGAGGGTAACGCGGGTATGATGTCATTGATAATCGATGCACGGACACAGTCCGTGTCCTGGTTAAAATTGTTTATTTCTCTGGATTTAAACATTCTTGGACACTTTTGTGATAATGTAAGTACACAAGTCAGCAAAATATCTAACATTGTTCTAGTGGTTTTTGGATATTTTAATCCAAAAATCTTACATATTGTGCCTTTAACAAACAAAGATTAATAAATACTGTAACAAATGCACTGTTGGTTAATACATTAACTAATTTTAACAAACGAGACCTTATTGCAAAGTGTTACAGAATAATTATTTATATACTCCCCTTATTATTAGAATCATCTCAATCCTGTAGTAAAGTCACAGTTAAATATCAAGTCTCTTAAGTGATGTCAAGTCACAGATCCTACAAATTGACACACAACTCTTTAGTTTCATGCGGTGAAACAGTGAATTTCAGTACCAGAGTTTCAGCAGAGCTGTCATTGGTCCAGATGGGCTCTGGGGTTGGCAGATACGCAGGAACCAGAAGTGCAGAGTAACAGCTCAACAACAGAACAATGCTTAAAATGAAGTTGTTCCTCCTGAAATCATAAAACAGCAGTCTTATGAAGCTGACAGTCTTAAGTTGTTTGAAATGCTCACACTAAGTGTGCTTCATTGGTTTTTAATGGAATGCGTCTCTAAATCTCCTTTGAAGCATGTGAATGGAAAGCATGTTTCCATCATGTCACTGTGCTTATCTCGGGCAAACCCACCGGCTGAGGAAGAATTCTCTGGACTCTGCCCTGTGGTGTTGGGTGGTTGGGCTCTCCGAGCTGCTAGCTTCCGGTAACAGAGGAACGCTGTCTTCATCGTTATCTTTAACACTTAAATGTTTCAGAGTCACCATTTTTCCAGCCAGTTCCCAACTACGCCTGTTAATTATGAAATCCTAATTAAACCAGGAGTCAAATTTAGCTTGTTTGTTCTATAGAGTCAGTGTTCTACAGCCTTCATTCACAGCACATTTTAATACTTTATGCCTTTATATATGTTGTTTCTTACCTCTTATTTCAGATGCTGTCTTCATCCAGGTGTAGAGATAGAAACATGTCTGTGTTGTACTGAATTTGAGCTGCGCTTTTGTCCCTTTCGTCCGCTGCCCTTTTGTGTTTTGTCTCACTCTGATCCCTCCTCATAGTTAATCATTCACCCGTCTAAAAGGCTTCACATTGTATACCACAGTACGTTATCTGTTCTACTGTTTAAACAACCACACACACTGCCATTTATGAATGTTTCATACCATACCTAACATTAGCATTTCAAAAGTCCTTTAGACAGCATGCACAGCTATTGTCCAAAGTAAAAAAATCTTAATAACTACACATAAGTACACAAACTTTCCTTATTGACTTTCCTTTCGAAGAGTTAAAGCATGACTTCTATAACCTGTCCTACTTGACCCGCTCCAAGCCGGATTCGAACCGGCGTGGGAGGTGTGCGTGCTAAACCTCACTCCCATCTGGGTCACTGCACCAAATTTAACCAATCCTACTCGACTCGCTCTGAGCAGGATTCAAACCAGCATGTCAAGCATGGGAGGTGTGCACGCTAACAAAGATGATAAAGACCGCAGCCGCTAGTGCACCTCTTGAGGCCAGGGGAATGAGGTTTACAGGCACAGCTCTTACTGGCCTATGTCCGTTACACTCATACCCCTAAACCTCACTCCCATCTGGGTCATAGCACCAAATTTAACCAGTCCTACTCGACCTGCTCTGAGCGGGACTCGAACCAGCATCTCCAGCATGGGAGGTGTGCACGCTAACAAAGATGATAAAGACCGCAGCCGCTAGTGCGCCTCTTGATGCCAGGGGAACGAGGTTTATAGACACAGCTCTTACTGTCCTATGTCCGTTACACTCATACCCCTAAACCTTATTACCAAATTTAACCAGTCCTTCTCGACCCACTCTGAGCAGGATACGAACCGGCGTTTCCAGCATGGAAGGCAGGCGCACTAACAAGGAAGCTAAAGACCACAGCTGCTAACCTCAGTCACTACCGCTCCTCTTGAGGGCAGAGGAGTGAGGTTTACATAAACAACTCCTGTAGTCTGATCCCGGCTTTAGTTGCTCAATCTTAGTTTGACATAAATACCAGGGTAACAAAAATCTTCAAAGAAATCTGAAGGAAACTTGAGTATGTGAAAATAGTCTTGTTTTGAAGTCTAAAAGGTTTGAGAGAATTAACTGAGATACATTGTTATTTATTTATTTGTATAATTAATCACACTAAATTATACTCTCTCTCTCACACACACACACACACACACACACACACACACACACACACACACACACACACACACACACACACACACACACACACACACACACACACACACACACACACATAGATATATGTATATATAATATATATATATAATATACTATAAACAAAGTTTGGGGCCAGTAAGATGTTTTTAAATGTTTTTGAAGTCTTTTATGCTCTCTCATTTGAGAATGAGAGTCTTCAGTGTCACATGATCCTTCAGAAATCTTTCTAATATGCTGATTTGCTGATTTTCTTATGGAAACTGATACGTTTTTTTTTTTTTTTTTTCAGGATTCTTTGAGCAATAGAATATTTGAAATAGAAATCTTTTGTAACAATGTTAAATTAACTTTACTTTCACTTTTTATCAATTTAATGTATCCCCCAAGTATAAATTTATTTCAAAAAGGAAAACAAAACAAAACAAAAAAACTTACCGACCCCAAACTTTTGAATGAAGTCTAGATAGAGAGAGAAAATCTTTATTTATCTGGCACAAAAACAATCAGGATCTCAGTTAGGCTGACAGCATTAAACAGCATTTGAACATGAGTAAAGGAATAATAGCAGCATTTCTTAGACTTATCGTGTGTCATAACAAAAAGATGTAAAAGTGCAGGCACCTAATTTGATTGAATATTGCTTAAGTATTCTCAGCTGTAAGTCTTTATTTGCTATTATTTGCTTATATATATATATATATGTATATATATATATATATATATATATATATATAATATATAAAAAAACACTGCCACTGCTTTTAAAAACTATAGAGAAAAAAGACTGGAAAAAATACTTATGCAACATTACTAAATTCAGTAAACTAAGCAGAAGTTTTTAGTTAGTTGGTTTTAAACAGATATTTGAACAGTTATTGTAATTTTTAGTTCTTTCCCAATAAATATTTAAATCAAAAATTGTTAGGGGTGACTCCTAACATTTAATGACTGGTCAGTTGAAGGACTTGAACAGCATTGTATTGTTATGAAATCAAACAAACCATTAGGAGTATTTACACATGATTATTTGCTGTTGCTCAATGCTTGGTTCAGTTTGTTTTATTTGTTTGTCAAATGATGATGGTTTTATTGAAAATTTCAACTTGATCTCACCTTCACAACCATTTACTTCTGTTCTTCCTTCAAATTCAAACTGCATACCACAAACACTTAATCATAATAAGACATTTGTGGGCATTCTTGACCGTGTAAAACTCACAGGGATGTACCTGAATGCCGGTCCACGATCGGACCTTGTTTGTTAACAGGCGTTCTTTGAAACTAGAAGGCATTTGTGAGATATCACTTGACACTAATGAAACACTTATAAATAACATAATCTCCAAAACAGAGTGTTTACTGGGTCGTGATTCTTGTAAAACTGAGTGTGGCAGAGGGCAGACTGTGGAGGTGAATGGCACCGAACAAACGGTGAGCTCATGGGCAGCAGGGGGTCGCGTGTTTGTGTGTGATCCAGCTCCTGTCCACAGCTGTCGCACAGGGCCTGACGTGGCTTTACATTCCTGCTGAGAGCTATAAGATCATTTCAGATCTCAGTCCTGCAGGTCTGCTATTAACAGTGGGATTTTCACACTGTTATTTGTGCAAGTTTTTGACTTGAAAATACTCTGGGTTAACTTCTTTTTATACTGTATATATACATATTTTTACTCATAATGGACGAGACCATCCTATGGGCAACGGCTGTGGTTGATAGAAGAGCAGCCCTTGACAAACGGGAGGAGGTAAAGATTTTTAACTCTTTAAATTAGTTTAATTTCTCATTATTATAATTTTTTTAAATGTATTTTATTGGTAATAAGTCTGGGACGTACCTGTCTGAGAAAGTTTCTTTGTCTTTTATTGAAATTGTTTAGAAGTGTCGAGCTCGGGCGCGAAAGTTGGGGATTTTGGTTGTAGATGCATCTTCTGTGGGGGCAGAACAGGGAAATGAATCTGTCAATCAAAGTGTTGCAAATATTCAGGTGAGTGGGGAAAAAAATCACAGCAGAGATCAAAATATGGACTTTTAATGAAAAGATGAAAATTGTACCAGTCTGAGATAAACTTGACAGCTGAAGCATAACACATATCTACATTAAAGCTGGCATGAAATGAAAGTCGATAATAAATAGTCTTTTTATCCCTATTGTGATGTATATATGCAAGTGAAACGGCTTCTCGAACAAGAAAAAATGTAGGGCAGAGCTTGATTTTGTGATTTTTTTGAATAGGGAATTGATTGGGTGGTTGTGGTTTGCTATTTGTTGATCTCTGACAGGTTGTCCCACCCTCAATGTTTTTATTGTTCATCAGCTGGAAAAAAAATCATTCTGAAAGTGATTCCAAAAAAGTTCTGAAAGTGGAAACAGCACCGTTTTCAACAAAAAATGGAAAACTTATGTGTTTTGACCATTCACAACAATACCTTTTTGGGGGCCTGAAAACGCAAACTTTTTTTTAAAATGATACTGTTATCGTCTCTGTGTAAATTACAAAAATGCGAGTCTGTGAAAATGTTGACGGCATGCAAATGTGTTTTATGCGTTTAGTCTATTGGCATATTCACCAAGTGGCAACTTCCGTATTGGCTTCAAGAGAAAATGGGGGAAGTGACTTAAACTGCAATCATCAACTGGCCGCTAGGGACGGGCTCCAAAAGAGAGCAGAATCTCATTGAGCCCCATGTTAAAATGCCCAACTTTACAGCAGAAAATACGTTTACAGCTGGTACAAATTGTGATTTTGGTCTATACAGCTAATTTTGCCCTTCATTACAACTGTGAGGGGGGTGAATTTTTTTTTATAACTCATCCATTTAAATTCTATTAAGTTCTGCATAATTAAGGGTGTGGCCACTTGAGTGACAGGTGGATTGCCGCTGCTGTCACTACTGAATTTGGAATCTCTGCTGCGTTTGTGTTTGTGTCTTTTTCAGGATTATTTCATACAGTTATCAAATAATATGGCATGCTGTGTGGTTAATGGTCAAGACCATAGACTGCAAAAAAATGTTGAGACAGCTGTACAACTGAACGTCCAACACATGTTGTTGGATTGTCTTGGCATTGGCTAAAAGTTTTGTCCATCAGATTCACTACAATGGCAATGGTGGGAGAATATGCCTCTCAAGACACCACAAAATCCGACAGCACTGCTTGGATATTATAACTAAAACTGCTGCACTATTTTGAAAAAGTATACTTTGGATGCGGGCTCATTTGTCTGTGTCCAATTTTACCGAATGAGTCTCTGCTTCAATGAAGTCAAACTTAGCTGCACATGTTTACATCACTGATTGTGTCAAAGCCTTTGTAGCTTGTGAACTTGGATTTGATAATCCTCCGTTGTGACTGGGTGAGATACAGGTGTGCTTTCATATCACGGTCGTATACAGTTTTACAACATAACTGCTGCTCAGATTGCCTAATTTCTTAGAACGAAATTAAAATGATCGTTCAGAAGAAATTTGATGCTAACGATGGATAATATATCAGTATTTCATGGATCTAACGCTTTTGTGGACAAGTGATGTTGGATGTTTTTCAATGGACGCTCATGGACATTTTATCCAAGTGCGGCAGATTGGATTAATTTTGCGATTAGTATTTCATTACAAAGGTATGAAGGTATGATTTTGCGTGTTGTCATTTGCACACCCGACACAAATTGCAATATTACTGTTGCTGGAGCATCTACAGGTGCTGGTCATATAATTAGAATATCATCAAAAAGTTGATTTCACTAATTCCATTCAAAAAGTGAAACTTGTATATTATATTAATTCATTACACACAGACTGATATATTTCAAATGTTTGTTTCTTTTAATTTTGATGATTATAACTAACTAAGGAAAATCCCAAATTCAGTATCTCAACGTAACGTTCAATATTGAAGACACCTGGTGCCACATTCTAATCAGCTAATTAACTCAAAACACCTGCAAAGGGCTTTAAATGGTCTCTCAGTCTAGTTCTGTAGGATACACAATCATGGGGAAGACTGCTGACTTGACAGTTGTCCAAAAGACGACCATTGACACTAGGGGTGTAACGATACGCTCAGGTCACGATACGATACGTATCTCGATACGGAGTTCACGATACAATACGTATCACGATATTTTGAACAAAATGAAACTGAAATTCAAACAAGATTTATTAAAAAAACATTAACAAATTTCAATAATTGTCCTTGTTGTACACACAAGATCACATTTCAATAAAATAAATAAATATAAAATTTTTATAAAAACCTTCTGTATTCAAATTAACAGTTGAATAGGGCTGTCTGTCACTGAAAAAAAATGTTAAATTTAACATGAACTTAGAATTATGAATAGGGGCCGTTCACATATCGCGTCTAAAAACGCGTGGAAGGCGCGGCCGCACTGCTTCTCCTTCTTTCCAAAGCGCTTGCGCTCCCGTGGCGTCGGTCGTTGCTATGCAACCATGAACTGAGCTCTCCAAGAGGATCAGAGGACGTTTCTGCAAAGGATAAATGATTTCTAGCCCTTGCATTAGTTTTACTACGAGATATATTGATGGAGATAAGATATAAAAACCACCATGTACAGCTATGATCAGCTGTTCGGCTGAGCTTTTGATGTTTTGCTACGAAAGGCCATAGCTGATCGGTTGATTCTTGTCACACGACCTGCGGTGCGCTTGCGGCATTCTGAGAAGTTGAGAATTGCATGCGCGTCGCGACCGCGTTGATCCCATTATGAGCGCGCCTGCCGAGCAGGTTAAATTTGAAAATAATAGCTGACTTGCACGCGGAAAAGACGCAATATGTGAACGGCCCCACAGAACTTAAAGCAAAGCATCGCAAGCGTATTTTGCTTTTCTGTGAGCACAGCTGTTGCTGTGCACTGCGGTGAAAGAAAGCCACGACTTTTCTCACGCGACCATGCAAGAGACTGACATGAGAAACGTTTAAACAATGCTTGCAAGATTCAATGTGTGCCCGAAACACTTACTGAACTAGAGAGCTGATTGAGACACACCATCTACGATAAATCGTTACACCCCTAATACTTATAGTAATTTAAAAATGTGGTAGCATTGGATCTGGACAGGAAGGATAACTCTGGGAGTTGGAAGGGGTGTGTTGCGATTCTGCCTTCTCAAATCGCGATACAGGTTCGTGGACCTGCGTATCGCGATTTCGATTTCATATCGCATATCGTTACAGCCCTATCTTGCACAAGGAGGGGAAGACACAAAAGGTCATTGCAAAAGAGGCTGGCTGTTCACAGAGCTCTGTGCTGTGTCCAAGCACATTAATAGAGAGGTAAAGGGAAGGAAAAGTGTACAAGCAATAGGGATAACTGCACCCTGGAGAGGATTGTGAAACAAAACCCATTCAAAAATGTGGGGGATTCACAAAGAATGGACTGCAGCTGGAGTCAGTGCTTCAAGAACCACTACGCACAGAAGTATGCAAGACATTGGTTTCAGCTGTCGCACTCCTTGTGTCAAGCCACTCTTGAACAACAGACAGCGCCAGAAGCGTCTAAAGACAAAAAGGACTGGACTGCTGCTGAGTGGTCCAAAGTTATGTCCTTTGATGAAAGTAAATTTTGCATTTCCTTTGGAAATCAGGGTCCCAGAGTCTGGAGGAAGAGAGGAGAGGCACACAATCCACGTTGCTTGAGGTCCAGTGTAAAGTTTCCACAGTCAGTGATGTTTTGGGGTGCCATGTCATCTGCTGGTGTTGGTCCACTGTGTTTTCTGAGGTCCAAGGTCAACGCAGCCGTATACCATGAAGTTTTAGAGCACTTCATGCTTCCTGCTGCTGACCAACTTTATGGAGATGCAGATTTCATTTTCCAACAGGACTTGGCACCTGCACACAGAGCCAAAGCTACCAGTACCTGGATTAAGGACCATGGTATCCCTGTTCTTAATTGGCCAGCAAACTCGCCTGACCTTAACCCCATAGAAAATCTATGGGGTATTGTGAAGAGGAAGATGCGATATGCCAGACCCAACAATGCAGAAGAGCTGAAGGCCACTATCAGAGCAACCTGGGCTCTCATAACACCTGAGCAGTGCCACAGACTGATCGACTCCATGCCACGCCGCATTGCTGCAGTAATTCAGGCAAAAGGAGCCCCAACTAAGTATTGAGTGCTGTACATGCTCATACTTTTCATGTTAATACTTTTCAGTTGGCCAAGATTTCTAAAAATCCTTTTTTTTTTGTCTTGGTCTTAAGTAATATTCTAATTACTAAAGACGTAAGTCTTAAGTAATATTCTAATATTACTTACTGAATTTGGGATTTTCCTTTAGTAGTTATAATCATCAAAATTAAAAGAAATAAACATTTGAAATATATCAGTCTGTGTGTAATGAATGAATATAATATACAAGTTTCACTTTTTGAATGGAATTAGTGAAATAAATCAACTTTTTGATGATATTCTAATTGTATGACCAGCACCTGTATATTGTAAAACAGACACCGTAGAATGACAGTAAACCTTTAGAAATTTCAAATGATATAACTGTTTATCATTTTGCTAGTATCAAGATAGATGGATAGCTCCTTAGCCTGAGCTAACTTGGTTACGTCAAGCTAGGCCAGCGTGGTTTCAGCAACCAGGCACCTTAGTTCCAACCACATCCCGCCTCTTTGCCCATTTTCAATTATCCGGGAGTGACGCATGGTAATGCGCTGCCAAGATGGCGACGGCCCACTTTAGGCTTTAAAAATGCTCTTCAGAAACCTACAGGTGATGTCACGGACACAACGTCCATATTTTTTACAGTCTATGATATGTATGCAGGCGCATAGTCTTTCTTTACAAAGTGACATCAACAACTACTGCATAATACAGCCTTTTTTGTTGTTTTCATTTTCGCAGATCTGTGTGAACATGGATCATTTTGATAACGTTATTTGTACAAAGAAAAAAAGAATTTCCATTTTTAGTACATCATTGTCGTGTAAACGTACCCTTAGAATGATTTTTAGAACTATATATTGTTATTGTCATAATCATCATCCTTGGTGTGAACGGGCCTTAACGGGCATTTTTCTAAATTCAGCACACAGGCTTTGCATGTTTACAAGCCCAGAGCTTCTGCCAACAGCAGCGTCTTCCATTAACACTGTATGAAATGACATGCAGTGAGATTTAACAGCTAGAGTCATGATGTATCTGTGTGGAATGGGTTATGCATTTTGCTAACTAAACCTTTAACATGAAACCAAGCAGAGGAAGACATTGACAAAAATTAATTGTAGTTATCCTTCCTATAGTCTACATGTGAAGCTCAAACAGTAAAACAGCACTAACAATAGCAAGGCCATATGATCGATTCCCAGAGAATGAGAGAAAAAAAAAAAATCAGTGTAAGTCGCTTTGGATAAAAGCGTCTGCGAAATGCATAAATGCAAATATGAAGTTGTTGATTGTAGGAAATTATCTAGACCTATATTCATATATACAGTTAGTACATGTGATTTCAACTAAGAAACAAAGTTTAATAGTATTATTGAGAGATATTTCCCATTCAAGTAGAACCAGATGGACCCAGGGAGTCAGGGTTTTGGCTGGTGGGCTTTAGTAGCCCCTGCTGGTAGATGCCATAACTACACCATTATGCTGTTTATTTATTTTGAATCAGTAAAACCTGTTTATAACCTTTTTATTACTTGCTTTAAAAAAAGAGGCATTGGCTGTATATGCAGTAAAAATGAAGTGTATAAGCATGTTAATCTTCCACCAGCGCACACTCATATACATTCACAGAATGCTGTACTGGTAATAATATCAAAATTTGACATCTCATATCAGTTTGACAAGATTTTCACAATACTGTCAATTAAAATTCATATGAGCAAATGTTATTGTAAGAATACTGCATGTGCTGTAAAGACCAGGATCAGTCCGTGATGAAGAGAAGTGAATTCTTCATGCAGGCACAGGAACGGGTGAGGAAGATCTCCTCTGATCTGAGGCGTGAGATCATTGATCTGGGGGGTGCAGAGAATATTATTGAGCTGCATATGAAGAATAAGAAAATCAAGAACAAGGCCGCAGCTTCCAAAGGCCCAATGGATGTTCCTGTGGTGAGGGAAACCCATCTGTCTTTCTTGTCTAAATTATTGTTATGTGCATTAATTATTGTTAATTTGTCTCTGTTGTTCGTCAGGGACTTATTGAACCAGAGGAGTTTTTAAAAGCAGCAGCTCTGGGAAACATGGAAGTAGTTGAGAAGTTTCTGGAAGATGAAGGAGATCCAAACACCTGTGATGAGGTGCCATATGTCTGAAATGACATGTTCTCTCCAGTGTTATTTTAGTATCAGTGAGATACTATTATAGGTTTTTATTATAGTTATTTTTAGTTAAACATTAGTAATTTTATGTTGTTGAAATTATTAGTTTTTTGTTGTTGTTGTTGTAAGTATATCTGTATAGTTTTTATTAATTTTCAGTTTATTTTATACATCAAATTAAACCAATAATTAGGGCTGTGAATCTTTGGGTAGACAGGGATTCAATTCAATTCACGATTCATAGATGTTCGATTTTTGCAAATTCAGAACAATTCGATTCGAGATGATTCACATAAAAATTCGATGCGATTTGATTAATTCTATTAGATTCTGCATTTTAATATGCATTTATAGAGATATTGAAATGCTTCCCACAACGTGTCTTAGTCAGGGTGTGAATTACACAGTGGCCTTCAGGGGGTCAAAGAGTAAGGGCAAAAACTAACAAACAAAAAAAACCCTTTTGTCCATTGTTAATGTTAGTTCATGTTAGTTCTCAATGATGCTACATAACTTTATTTTAACAGCTTTTATTTAACACTATGAAAATTGGCATTCGTGGAAATTTACATAAACCAAAACTTTAAAAGGGCTTTAAAAGTATTTTTAGGCCTAGTTCATGTTAAATATAGTGGAGGATAATGGTTCCAGTGGTGTTAATGGTTACACAACCTTATTAAACTGTTCCAGGTACATTAAAAATACTAATGTACTTTCCCAACTAATCTTAAACTAACTTTTCTTCACGGAATAGTTATAAAAGCCATCTTTGTTCTTTTTATATGGAAAATTTTCCTTATGGTGATTCTGAAAGAAAACGCGCTTGGTTTCTACTGTTGCTATAGTAACGAATGCACGCTCTTATGTCAGTGTTGTTAATGACGGCGCACAACGTCTCCATCAGTTCGCGCATGTAGTAATTTAATATTTATATATTTTAAAGCACTGAATAACTGTAGAATCGTGATTAATCCGATTCTTTGCATTTTACATCGATTATCGACCGAAATAAACGATTCACGATTCAAAAAACATGTTTCAAGATCGATGCATATGCATCGTCAGGATTTGTAATCGATGCATCGAGAAAACAAGTGAATCGTTACACCCCTTCTGGTAATACTTTACAATAAGGTCTCATTTGTTAACATTAAAGCTGCTCTCCGTAACATTTTTATTTTTCTTTTGGGGGTTAAAAATGATCCAAAATCAATTATTGAGCAAATATCAGTTTCAGCTTTACTGTCATGAACTAACAGCGAGCAATACATTTTTTTATTAGTTTTTGTTAATGTTAATAAAAATACAGTGGTTCATTGTTTGTTCATGTTAGTTCAGTGCATTAATGTTAACAGATATAACTTCTGATGGTAAAAATGTATTAGTAAATGTCAAAATAACATTACCTAAGATCAATAAATGTTTTATAAGTATTAGTCATTCTTAAAGGTGTGTAACTTTTGTGGTTAAAAACAATACTGCATGCATTTTGCAGAAGAACATTGTTTTGCTTGTGGTTTGGCTCTGTGTGACTCTGCGGATGAATTTGAATAACTTTTCCCAACAGTTCTAAATTATAAACACTTAAAGGTGCTCTAAGTGATGTCACGCATTTTTAGGCCAAAACATTTTTTGTCACATACAGCAAACATCTCCTCACTATTCACTAGCTGCCTGTCCCCTGAACACACTGTAAAAAAACGTGGTCTCTGTAGTCACCACAAGCTCCAAAAATGGCAATAAAAACAAACTGGTGCAGTCTGGACCAGGAAACATAATAAACATGCTCCAGCCAATAACCGACAAGAATGATTTTAAATGCGCGTTCATGACTGTTTCAGGAAGCATGGAGGGGAGGGGGAGGAGGAGGGAGGGTTTAGCTAGCCTCTGTTTTGTTTGGCAACACTTCGAACTTCAACAGGAAGTTACTCCACCCAGGATCACTTAGAGCACCTTTAAAATGGGCTAGCCATATATTTCAGTATATATTCTTATTGTAAATGTTTACCATTAAAATAAATGAAAATGAGATGTTACATTGGCAGCTAGCTAAAAATGAAATATTTAAGTTTTTTATATTTTATTTTGATTCAAGTAACAATTTTTTTTTAATGGTTTTAATTTCAGTTAGCTATTGTAACCCTGGTTCTCTGACTCTATGATGACTCAGTTGCTCACACAATTGTTTTAGTTCAGAAAAACAGCACTCCATCGGGCTGCACTGGAAAATCATGCTAAAATAGTGGAAAAATTACTGGACAAAGGAGCTGATATGAACTTTAAAGACAGGGTGAGATCATTATAAATGTTTATTAAGTCAATTCATTGTTATAATGGGTTTGTGATTGTGATGATTTGCTTTTACTGTCCTCTGTTTAGCTGGATTGCAGGGCTGTACATTGGGCTTGCAGAGGTGGAAGTCTCTCCGCACTGAAAGTCCTTCAGGACAGGGGAGCTGATATCAACGTCAGGGACAAAGTAATAATGATTTTAATGGAAGACAAAAATACTGTACAGTATATAAAAAATAAGCTGCCTTAAATATGTCTAACATAGTAAATCAAATTACTTCCTCCCATACAGCTGCTTAGCTCACCTTTACATGTGGCCACACGGACAGGTCACAGCGACGTTGTCCAACATCTTCTTGCCAATGGAATCAATATTAATGCCAAAGATTGGGTAACAGATGATTAATTCATGAGGAAAACACAAAAATTATACGGATCATGCAAATTATAATTCAGCTTAAACCTTTCCTTTCTCTTTTAAAGGAAGGAGACACAGCTCTACATGACGCTGTCAGATTAAATCGTTATAAAATTGTAAAACTCCTCATTCTGGCAGGAGCCGATATGCAGATCAAGAATGCTGTAAGATGATGCTGGATGAGAAAAATAAAATATAATGCAATTTATCGTCTTTATCAACAGCTGGATATAAACACTGAATTTGTTTGCTTCAGGAGGGCATTACAGCCACTGAACAGGTGAAGCAATGGCAGTTTGACACCAAGGAGACACTGGAGAAACTGGAACAGATGAGGGAGGTTGGTCTGGCCTGACAGACACATGGATTCTTTGGATTCATTAGAGCCGCTGTGAACAGGTGCACGGCTGAGAACAACCCCACCTCTGCCTGAGTAACTATTTGCTTTCTGTGTTAATTAGTGGTGAAAAGTACCTGTCCTCACTCAATATACTGAATGAATGAGGACTTAGAAAAGAGTTGTATTCATTTATATAAAAATAAGGCTTAAATTTTAATAATATATAAATATAATAAAACATAATATTTTTGTATTTTATAAGGGATTGCCTTGATCAGATCATATACAGTATTAAAAACAAAACTGTGTAATCGATTAATCGCCATTAATTGCATCTAACATAAAAGTGTGTGTGTGTGTGTGTGTGTGTGTATATATATATATATATATGTCAAACCAAAAATTATTCAGACATTTTTTATATGTTTTTACTAGTGGGTGCAGGAGTTCATTTATGTAAGTGAGGATAGCAAAATAAAGTAAACTGTGAAATATTATACCCTAAAATTCTTCATACAGTGGACTACCAGTAAAATTGAAAAACATTTGGAACCAAAAAATTATTCAGACACTTTGACCTGACCATGTTTTGCTTAAGTGTTATCTGACATAATTAAGATTATTTTTTCTGACTCCGTTTAACTCTGAGATCTTGTCATATTTTTGATTTCCATTTTTTTAAACTATAGTGAATAAACTGTATTAATGAATGAAATTTTCAAGGTGTCTGAATACATTTTGGTTTGATATATATATATCTATATATATATATATATATCTATATATATATATATATATATATATATATATATATATATATATATATTTATATATATATATATATATATATATATATATATATATATATATATATAATACACGCATATACATATAGAGAGATGCGATTTAATAGATTTGACACTTGTTTAGGCATTATATATATAGGCATTGTAATAACTTGATCAGTATTATAAACATATTTAAACTTGAAATTCAAATTTTGAACAGGTGATCAATTTAATGTTTGTAATTTACTGTTTCACAGACGGGGCTTAGCCTAAACCAGGATTAGGCCTTAGTTCAATTAGGATATTTAAGTAGCTTTTATAAGCATACTTTAGAAAAAAACATTGCTGGTGTGCATCTTGAGACAAAATAATGGCACTGACAAATTTTAAGATATGTCAGTACTAGTTGCTTTCAGTTAAAACAGCTCAAACATGCATTTTAGTGTAGGACTAGTTTAAGCTTTGTCTGTGAAACCGGGAGTTAATGTTGCTTATTATAAATGCATTACTCCGGTGAACATGTAATTTAAGATTGTGCGGTTAAGAGATGGTTGATGCATTATATTATAAATCTCAGGATGGTTGACACTATTTAGATGGACATTTTGAATACTACTTTCTGAAATGTGAAATGCACGCGCAACATTTATTTGACTTTTGCATAAAATATATATCATATGAAATATATTTAACATGTTATAGTCTTGTCACTGGCTTATTGTGCCAGTACATGTTCATTGCTGTGCATAGTTTCCTGATGTATCAGATGACATGGCTTTGGATGGAAGAAACTGATATGCTTGTATGTGACAGATATGTCATATATGCTTTATAATGACAATCCGACAGACAGAGCCTAAAAGCAAACATTTAATATATGATTAATATATGATTGTTTATGAATCAACAGTCCAGTTCTTTTTGCTTTGTAGTTACTCAGTGTGTGTGTTTTGCTGCTGTATTAGAAATGTAATCCATGGCCTGGCTTATCCAGTTCCCAAATTGATCTCTTGGCCTGGTGTCATGAAGGGTTTCCCTGTGTGTCACTAGCAGCCTCGCTGATAGAAACATCACACAGTGTGCCTGTGAATCATTTGATTAACAACATTTGTTCTATGATTAGAAAGCTTTTAGTCACACACTGGATTCAGCGGTTGAAACACTGGATAAGTGCTCTGTGTCATTCTGTGTCCTGTAAATACTGTTAACTTAATTTTTAGACATAGAATAAAAGGCTAGGTATGTTTAAATATAAAAGGTAATGCATTAAGGAATTATTTAACCTCATACACTGCCATTCAAAAGTCTAAGCTCAGTAAGATATTTTTGTGTGACGGTTATGTTTCAAAAGATTTCTGTTTCAAATAAATGCTGTTGTTTTAAATTTTCGATTCTGCAAAGAATCCTGACAAAACTGTTTTATCATTGTTAAAGGGTTAACGTTAGTTCACCCAAAAATGAAAATTCTGTAATTTATTACTCACCCTCATGCCGTTCCACACCCGTAAGACTTTCATTAATCTTCAGAACACAAATTAAGATATTTTAGTTCAAATCCGATGGCTCCGTGAGGCCTTCATAGGAGTAATGTCATTTCCTCTCTCAAGATCCATTAATGTCCTAAAAACATATTTAAATCAGTTCATGTGAGTACAGTGGTTTAATATTAATATTATAAAGCGACGAGAATATTTTTGGTGCGCCAAAAAACAAAACAAAATGACTTATTTAGTGATGGCCGTTTTCAAAACAATGCGTCATGAAGCATCGGAGCACAGTGAATCTCTGTATCGAATCTGCAGTTCGGAGCGCCAAAGTCACGTGATTTCATCCGTTTGGCGGGTTTGAACCGCGATCCGATTCATGATTCGATAGACTGATTCATTTGTGCTCCGATGCTTCATGAAGCAGTGTTTTGAAATCGGCCATCACTAAATAAGTCGTTATTTTGTTTTTTTGCCGCACCAAAAATATTTTCGTCGGTTTATAATATTAATATTGAACAACTGTACTCACATTAACTGATTTTAGATGTGTTTTTAGTACCTTTATGGATTTTGACAGAGGAAGTGACATTACTCCCTATGAAGGCCTCACGCAGCCATCGGATTTGAACTAAAATATCTTAATTTGTGTTCTGAAATATATTTGATGAAATCCAAGAGGTTTTTTTTAATCCCACATAGAAAGCAATGTAATTACCGTCAATCACGGTCCAGAATAGTAGTACAGACATCATTAAAATAGTCAATGTGACTGCAGTGGTTCAACCTTAACGTTATGAAGCGACGCAAATACTTTTTGTGCGCAAAATAACTTTATTATTACTAACAAATTCGTCTCTCCCCTGTCATACGTGTGTTGCTGACGCAGGAGCCGTCCAATACTGAGCTGGCATTCTGACGTAGAACCCGGAAACACTGCACGTAAACAGCGTAGGAGATTGACCGGGGAGAGAATTTGTTGAATAAAGATATTTTTGTTTTGTGTTTGTGCACAAAAAGTATTCTCATCGCTTCATAATGTTAAGGTTGAACCACTGTAATCACATGGACTATTTTAACTTTATCTTTACTATCTTTCTGGGCCTTGAAAGTGGTAATAACCGTGCAGTCACACCAAAAAGCTCACAGATTTCATCAAAAATTTGTGTTCGGAAGATGAACGAAGGTCTTACAGGTTTGGAATGACATGAGGGTGAGTAATTAATGACAGAGTTTTCATTTTTGGGCAATCTAACCCTTTAATAATAAGAAATGTTTTGTGAGCAGCATATCGGAATAGGTGTGTTCGACTTGAAGTGGCACAGCGCAGACTGGTCAGTGTATGATATCATAGTACCGCTAGAGAGATTAAAGACTAGAAAGTTCCTATGCTTTCGAAATCGCTCTCTCGCTACTTTGATATCATAGACCGATCGGCCAGCACAGCACCGTTTCAAGTCGAACACTAATGATTTCCGAAGGATCATGTGACACTGAAGACCGGAGTAATGGCTGCTGAAAATTCAGCTTTGCATCAGAGAAATAAATTACATTTTAAAATATTTAAATGTTATCAATATTTCAGAATATTACCATTTGTACTGTATTTTGTACTGCATCAAATAAATGCAGCCTTGGTTGAACATAAGAGACTTCTTTCAGAAATGTTTGAACGGTAATATGTCTCATATGAATGATTGTATATTTGTATATTCAAATCTTATGTAGGGCAAAAGAATAAGCATGACAAAAAAATTGATCAGGTGATGTTTTCTGACTTTTATTTCACTTTATTTTTCATGTCAGTCTTTTGATTCTCTGTTCAAATAAATAACAGTGCAAAATTATTTTTGGTGTCAGTATATTTTAGATGATGGTGACTAAGGCTTCTGTCTGACACTGCAGATGATGAGAACAGTGAACTATTAGCAGTCAGTTCGGAAAACAAAGTAAACACACATAAATCAGTCATCAAACATTTGAAGTGAATGTATATCTGCCCAGTTACCCAATACATTTTAAACAATTCAAATAGTTTTCTGTAATGAGCAGTATAACTAAAACCATTATTTCACAATATCCTAATGTGTTAGTAAATCAAATGTTCTCATTTTAAATTAATCAAATTAACAAATAAATAATAAAATAAGACAAGTTGCTGAAAATGTTCCCTCACCGCTGTTGTACATCGGTAACAAGAAAGATTTCAATCCATCAATACTGACATTTAATGCAATAACTAAGGCAAATGTGCAATGAAGAAAATGATTTGTAACAAATGGATACAATAGTAAAGTCAAACATACTGTAAGTGATACAATCGCAGACTCACAAAGGCAAATTGAGTTCATTTACCAAAAACACCTTCATCTGACCACACTTCTGTACCTGCAGTGCCTCTGAGGTGACTAGAGTTCATCCATGCCTCCATAACAAACGTCCATGATTTTGTGATGTTTTAAGCCACAGAGGAAACCAAGGCAGAGTGAAATAGAGACGTGGGGAATGGAAAAGCTTTCATCCATCCCTGAGGGTCTGATGAGTCTCACATATTTTGGAGCTCCGTGGTGCGGTGAAGGCAGAGATCACCCCTGAACGCAGATCCGCAATCAGCTTTACTTGTGACTGTACAATCCTTAAAATACTCGAGGGGGGGGGCCTGAGTTAGGGGTGCTCTCACTGAGGTCAGTTTGTCATACAGAGAGGCCGCGGGCGGTGGATGCTGAGTTCTTGGCTCTCTGCACCACAGCCTGACACTTTTCACGTTTCAGAAGCTTGTTGTTCTCAAACACTCCTTCATTCCGTGGAGCACCATGGGAACCATCTGGGAAAGTCAGCAGCCCTATACGAAGGAAATAAGATCACATTGATTCATGCTATAAATCTTCACACATCCTAAATTTAGCTTATAATCATAGTAAATACTTTTTGTCAAATATATGAACAATAAATAAAATAAAAAACTTTTATATGCAAGAGCAGTTCTCATTCTGACTAGGTATGTATTTTTGTCAATCGGAAGAAATAATAACTAGTTTGTGCCTTGATTACATATCTAAAAAGAAAGCTAACACTTTTCTTAGTAAATATTCAGCCACTGACCAGTTCATAAGGCGAGTCGTAAACTAAAACAGGCACGTTCGAAAGATGTAAAACGAATGTAAACCTACCAGTGCTGTACATATAAATACACACCCATGTATCTATATATTTGACTATATATATATATACACATGTAAATGTTTCTTAAATATATAAATGTGTATATACATAATAAATATACACAGTACACACACGTATATTATGTAAACACAAAATTTGATTTTGGATGCAATTAATCGCGATTAATTGTTTGTCACGATTAATTTAATTGTTTGTAAAACCTGGGCATCACTGCAAGAAATTGTTAAATCCGATTGAGAAAATAGTCTGATTTAAGCGTTTACAATGCTTCATTTTTTCCTGTTGATTGGATTATTTCAGGTCTACACCACTATCAATCAGATCGGAATTTCATTGGTTCAAGCTCGCTCTCGCAATAGTCTAGCAATAGCCAACAATACATTGTATGGGTCAAAATGATCGTGTTTTTCTTTTATGCCAAAAATCATTAGGATATTAAATAAAGATCATGTACCATTTAGATATTTTGTAAATTTCCTACCGTATGTATATTAAAAATTTATTTTTGTGAGTGGATATACGTTGCTAAGGACTTCATTTGGACAACTTTAAAGGCGATATTTTTTTTTTTTGCACCCTCAGATTCCAGATATTCAAATAGTTGTATCTCGGCCAAATAGTGTCCTATCCTAACAAACCATTCACCAATTGATTGGATTATTTCAGGTCTACACGTCTCTCGGAATTTCATTCAGATCAAGCTCAGTCTCGCTATTGTAACTATTGAAAAATTAAGGTGGAATATTTACCATATCCTTCTACACGGCCACTTTTAAATTCCCCTTCAAATTTCATCCCATCAAACCTGCTGAAGATTCCGACACCTTGGAATTTTCCCTGGGCAAATTCACCTTCGTACCTGTTGTTAAGAAATTATGTTGTTTTCCATGTACAGTATCACTGCCAACGTGTTCATCACAGTTTAAGTAGGTTCACTTTTTAATCTGATCACACGTTCACTCACCTGGATCCATCGGGAAAGACTAACACCCCTGATCCATGGAACAGGCCATTCTCAAAGTGACCTTTATAACAGGTGCCATCAGCAAACTTCAGCTCACCTTTACCGTGCCTCCGACCTGCACAGTAAACACATTGCTTCACATCTTAACACTGAGTTTTCATCCAATATACTGTTTCTATGGACCACCTACCACCACCATTTCTACATGTTATGATAGAAATAAACCTTTTTATATATATTTATATATATATATATGTAAGCATCAAGTATGCTTACATTTTCTGTAGCAATCATAGTATGTCATCCAACACCCAAATTATAAAAAAATAATAATAAAAAAAACTATTTCCATCATTTTAAGTCAGTTAAGTCAATAGAATGATGTAAGATTTATCAATATTGTTAAGAATAGAATATTTAGACAGATTTACAGAATTCAATTGTTTTCGTATCTCAGAGTTGACCCATATAAGAGTAATCCAAAATAATTCAATAGTACATAACCTTTTCATTTTCAATGTAGCTTGTATTATTATGTAATTATAAATAAATTGTGACCCTGGACCACAAAACCAGTCATAAGTCGCATGGGTATATTTGTAGCAGTAGTCAACAATACATTGTATGGGTCAAAATGATCGTTTTTTTCTTTTATGCCAAAAATCATTAGGATATTAAATAAAGATCATGTACCATGAAGATATTTTGTAGATTTCCTACCGTATATATATATCAAAAATGTATTTTTGTGAGTGGATATACGTTGACAAGGACTTAATTTGGACAACTTTAAAAGGTGATTTTCTCAATATTTTGATTTTTTTGCACCCTCAGATTCCTGATATTCAAATAGTTGTATCTCGGCCAAATATTGTCCTATCCTAACAAACCATACATCAATGGAAAGCTTATTTATTCAGCAGGATGTATATATCTAAAAAAAAAAAAAAAAAAAAAAAAAAAAAGACCCTTATGACTGGTTTTGTGGTCCAGGTCACAATTATGAAACAGCAAAAATGGAAAATGTAACACACTAAAAAATGTAATTGTTTTGGCAAATAGAAAATTAACTAATGAATAAAAGTACAGCATTTAAAACACGTGACGACCTGCTTCATTTATGAAAAATGTCCTGAGAATTCAAAAGTAGTGCAAAGTGTATAAGAAATGTCTTGCCTTCCTTCCATTCTCCGGTATATTCTTCTCCACTGGAATAAGTGAAGGAGCCCCTGGTTAATGTCATACCTCCACCAAGCTGCAGACAAAACACATGAATATTAAGGAGGCAGAATTAACATAACAGAATCAAATTATTATAGACAGAGGTAGACCAAACCAATTATTTCATATATTTATGTACAGTAAAATAATGAATAGGACATACCAATGCCCACACACAAATATATTATGTGCTATATATCCTAATGCTCAGTCTAATAAAGTAGAGTCTACGGTAGGTCACTTCACCCAGCACTGTATCATTAATAGAGAAACGCATCATTTACACTGAACACGTTAAAACATTCACGGACTCAAATAAAGCAGCGATGACGTCACCCCGCCGCTTATTAGCAGCCCGTGTAAACCGGCGCGCGGTGTTTCGACGCAGTTTCATTAGAGGAAGGTTTCATTTACCTGTTCTGTTTCTGTGCAGTCTCAAAAGCATGAACACCCTTCGCTTTGTTCAGCGGGTTTGCAGAAAGAGAATCGGGTTCTGGCTCGCAGTCACCGGTCTTACGGTTCCTCTCTCTCTGAATCTCTCTCCCCTTGAAGATCTCGCGTTGTTTTACTGTGTGCTTCTCTCAGCGGTGGATGTGGACTGAGCGCTGATTGGCTGAGCATGGCTGGGAATGTGATCTGTGAAATGTGATATGGACTCTTCGGTGTTGTTTACCAAGGCATCTATAACTGTTACTACTTCTCATATTAGGTTTAGGTATTTGAACAAACCACTTTTTTTTGACTCGAGGCAGTTAACAGCCATCCAGAACACCCTGGCAACCGCTTAGCAACAACCTGGCAACCACCCACAACGCCGTGACGGTGACAGGAATTGTAAGAATGTAGTTTATATTTTGATATAAGAAGCAGTGTCTTATGCGTATGTTACAGTGCAATAATAAAAAATAAAAATAAACTTTTGAGAGTAGATTTGACAAATAAACGCAAATAAGGGGCCATTAAACCTAATTTAACTAACAGGTCCAAAGTAAGTTTCAGCTTCCTGAAAGTCTTGCTTGTTTGTAATTGAGCAGAATATGTTGAGGTATATGCTGCTGTATAAACACGTATTTGTTGTCAGGTATTTACATTTCATTGTAGCTCATGTATAATTTATCATTCTGTGACCTGTGTTTGCTACACAGGTGGCTAAAACATTCATTTATTAGATTAGTAAGCGGTTTGAGCAAGAAATTGCTCTGGAAGTAACATTTGCTAACAAGTGACACCTCCAGCATATTAATTACAGTTACAGCAGCTTCCCCATTCCTTTTGGCATTCTAATTAAGACATTATTTGGTGCTTAATGAACCTCTTTTTAATGGTGAGGACTAACACAGATGTTTTATTATTTGTCTGAGGAACTTGGTTTTTTCACAAACATTTTACTCCATATTTCTCAGAGTGGATTCAAATTTTTGCCCACGCACATACTGTGTAGGTTTAAAGATTACAAGATGCTATTAAAAATTCCCACTAGTGCCGTTAAAATGATGCAGTTCATTTAGCACACTATATAGAACTGTACCTTATAGGGGGGCATGTTGTGCAAGTTTTCACAGTTTGAACCTCTGCTGTTCATTTACAGTGATTCCAGACTGATGCCTTTCATTGAAATAAGAAATGCCATATAAGTAAAAACAGCATCTTATACAATATGTGCATTTAATATCTAATAGACTTTATACAACAGTTCTGTCTGGTTCTCGAATCTGATTGGCTGATAGCCATGCGATATTTCAGTGATAACAGCACTCCTACTGCCTTTTCACCGTTTGTATCACTCCGCTTGAAGTGACCGTCATGGCGGCCGATCAAATCAACCGTTATTTTTACAAATACTACTTCTTGTACCACGAACTGTAGTTTTAATAGTTTTTTAGGCGAGAATGTAGTTATTTAGACCTGAAATATGTTACTCATATTTTATAACAGCGCATATTTTACAATTTGTTTTGACGTTTTCGGAGATGCGAGCTCGAGTGCTTCAGCGGCCGTTCAGTGATTCTGTAACCGCCGAGAACAGCTTCATCTCAGCCAGTGCCTCGGGGATTTGCCGCTGGCTCTTATAGTGGTTAAACACGAGACATAATTCAATTTGAGTACATAGAACGGGCGATCTTTGGTCTTATTAATCTATTATTTGTTACAGAGCAAGTCGAATTGTGCTATATTAAATTTGATAATAATAAACGTTACTTTACATATAGCACATTGACTACAACTAGACGGGACATATCAGACTCTTCTCTGCTTCAAATATGTAAAACATTAAACTTTATAAACATAAGTTTTTTTGAGTAAAGAAAACGCTTTACATTTTTTTTTCAAACATCAGATCTTTTATTTACCTTTGCATTGCACAGATGTCCAAACTGCGTGCGCACTTCATTCACGAGGTGAGGCGGATTAATGAGGCTTGATTGACAGTTTGAGGATCCAATGGAGTTAGTAGGTTTTGTCACAAGCTCTTTAAAATCATTTTCATTCGTTAAATATTTGTAAAACCCACATACCAGCGTAAATGGTGACCTATTTTTTTTTTTTTATAACTAGTGCTTCATGTTTGACTGAACTGTACAATTGTGCTTATATGTTGTTCAATAAATATTATTTTATATAAGTATCTCCATTAAGTAATATGGATTGAGTGAACATTACATTAATACGCCATTAGATGGCGGCAACACTTTACAGGAGAATTAGTCAGGGAGTCAATAGAGACTTTTAAATTGAAAGGAACTTTTTCAAAAGGAAGTTGTTTTAGCGCTGTGGTGTTATGGAAAATTCCCAAAGCTGAAAAAAAAAGACAAATACAAAGATCGCTTACCTCAGCGGACATTCAAACGGACTTGTTTAAAGGATGTAATATTATGGACATCGACTTGATGAATGAATGTAATGCAATATACCAGACAGGCAATAGCTACTCTCTCTCTCTCTAATACTGTAAAAAATTCAATGTGTTTCAATGAAGCGACTCAACGTTCCTTCGTTACTAGTTCTAAAGTGACATTTTAGAGTTAGCAACGGAGGTTTGGTTTAACTGACAACTTGAGTTTTGAAACGTTCCTTCGTTACTAGTTCTGAAGTGACGTTTCAGAATTAGTAACGGAGGCTTGGTCCAACTGTCAAATTGAGATTTGAATCCGTGGCAGAAGGAAGTAGTGCTGCACAAAAGAGGGTAAAGACACTCCATTGTTGTTCTTATTTATTTACACACTCGTGCCGTCGAACTGTTGTATAAACGCAATATCACACGAGTAGCCGTGCGATATGGCTGTATATCAGCACGCTGTGATGGCCTGCGGCCTCGTGCCTACGGACGAATCACAGCGTGCTGATATACAGCCATATCGCACGGCTACTCGTGTGATATTGCTCATACATGCTTTTTTCAATTAGAAAAATCAATTCAGTAAAATCAATGAAATATATTTTTGTTCAATAATATTTTTTTCTTTTGAATTTTGTTACTAATTTATATTTATGTAAAAATTGTGATAGTTTTTCCCATTGAAAATATCTTGTAAATTCTTTGGTTGTTTTTAGACATAACTTACTTTTAATAGGTTGTGGATTTGGATATTCATTTATTTATACTTTCTTAAAGGGATAGTTCACCCAAAAATGAAAATTTGATGTTTATCTGCTTACCCCCAAGGCATCCAAGGTGTAGGTGACTTTGTTTCTTCAGTAGAACACAAATGATGATTTTTAACTCCAACCGTTGCCGTCTGTCAGTCTTATAATGCGAGTGAATGTCACACAGTTTATAAGAGTCATATACATGTAGTTATACTTCCGTGTCAGAGCGCGATCAGACCTCACTAAACGAGTGCTGAATGCAGTTGGACATAGTGGTGTATTAGAGGTAAAAAATGATACTGTTCGGTTTCTCACACAAACTGATCGTTTTGTGTCTTAGGACATCAATGTGCCGTCACGAGCCGCAGGGTTTAATTTGGATTCGTCTGTGCATGTTAATTGACTCTTATAGATTGTGTTACCATTCACTCTTATTATTTGACTGACAGACGGCAACGGTTGGAGTTAAAAAACAACATTTGGGTTCTACTGAAGAAACAAAGTCACCTACATCTTGGATGCCCTGCGGGTAAGCAGTTAAATATCAAATTTTCATTTTTGGGTGAACTATCCCTTTAAAGACTACTTTTTGTCAAGGTTTAGATATTTTTTTCTTTGAAATGTTAATTTGAAGTGTTAGTTTTTCCATTAATTTAAACTTATTTAAATTTTAACTTATTTATATCTTCTGGCTCGATTTTGCCATATTGTTACAGCAACTCCAGTTCTTGTGTGTGAGTGGGTGTGTCTGTTTTGTACTGTTTTAGAGTATAACCCTTCCTTGCTGTCAGTTTTTTTTACTGAATTGTGGCTGAATAATTATTTTATTTCATGCATTTGCAAAAACTTGCTTTGTGTTACAGTCACAGCAGTTCATATATGTTTGGGGGTGAGTGGTGTGTGTTGGTTTTGCACTCTTGATATTTTAGAGTGCCACCCCTTCACTGTTGTATGCTTTTTGTCTGCGTCATGTCTGATTCATAGATTGTTCCCCCCCAAAAAATGCTCTCTTTTTTTCATATTTTTTGTATTTCCCAATCATTTCCTATTGCGGTAATTTTTGATCTCAAACAACACAAATGTGCCTTTTTTTTTTTTTTCACAATTTTATTTATTTATTTATTTATTTTGGTCACATAGCAACTGCCACAAGTCACAGAGTGTCGTACCATTCTGGTGAAGTAGCAATTATTTTTTTTTCTGTCTAAAATGACCAAACAACTCCAGAGGGTTAATGAAATTTCAACATATTAAACACATGTGACAACTTGCCCAACTTGATATTTTTGAAAATCCTTGTTTTTGTATGCTTTATTTTTACCTATTACAGTTACTGAGATATAATCATTGTGACAACTAGCCCCGGTTTCCCCTATAGTGACATACTCTCTCTCTCTTTTTCCTCTCTCAGGTCATTTAAATTGACCTGTGTCATTGCATCCTGCAGAGATTTGAACACATATGCCCTGACAGCTGATCTCTTCATAAAACACAGCACCACAGGGAGCCATTTATGACCGTCGCTATAAACACCAATAGGTTGGTAATGAGAAATGTCGATAAAAATCTCACCCTGGAGATCTATTACTTTTCATGTTAAAGATGAGTGGTTCTCGCTTCCAAACAACAAAAATCCCATTTCTTAAATATGGTGCGATATATCAAACGCTGTCAGCGCAACGTGGATGATCGTGACCACGCATTTGTGTTTGCATGCGGCGCAATGTTTATATTTTATAGGAAAATCAAATGTATGGAATGGTAGCTAAAACCGTATACTAATTGTAAGGTAATTTATTGTCTATAGACAAACTTTTCAAACTTCATTGCTTTATCCTAAAGACCATGAACAAACACTCACACACCGTATAATGGGGTATAATTTGGTCTCTGATGATTGTCCTTCACTGGTAGTAAATCAGCATGGCAATAATGCCCCAGGGAAATGGGCAGTAGAGTCCATATGCCCCAGAGTCACAGGATGGGCCCTGCAAGCATCACTACACATGAGTGCCCATCCAGCACAACATGAGGACTGACCACACTACGAGCACACATCATTACGATATAGAGGCTGCTCTCCTTGCAAGAAAAATCGCAAAGGTCAACTTCTAAAGCAGGAAGGATGGTAGAACAGAGGTTGTTGACGAGGGTCGTCTCACTGACCGAGCCTAAATTGACCTATAATTCTCTGCAAGCCATAACATATGAGGAAAGTTTGTCGTACGTGATCGGTGCATCCAACATCAAGGTTAGAGAAGTCACGCTATCACACTCCAGTTCTAAATCTCCAGTCCCCGAGAGGAGACAGGCTTTTATTTCATAAGCAATTGCATTATCCATTAATCTGCCCTCTTTGTGATAAAAAAAGATAGGATTATTAAAGGACGTAGTTTTTGCTGCAAATCAAAATTTACTTTCATCTGTCAAGGCCAGAGCCCATCATATGCTTTATTTTTTTAGGTGTCAGTCATTATTTATAGCTTTATTTCTCAACAATTAGGCAGTGTAGGATATCTTGATGTCATGAATTGGTTTAGGTTATATTTTACCGTAAAGAATGTTCTTACTCAGTTTTATATAGACTCATTCTATTATACACCTAAATACACAGAACTTCATACTGTTGCGTGTAAATAAATAAGGTGTTAGTGTTATAAAGGATTCAATTTAATATTTTTATTCTTTTATTACACTCTAAAAAATGCTGGGTTGTTTTAATCCAAATTTGGGTCAAATATGGACAAACCCAACTGTTGGGTTAAAAAATGCATTTAAAAATTTAACCCAATGGTTGGGTTTGTCCATTTTTGACCCAAACTTGGGTTGAAACAACCCAGCATTTTTTTAGAGTGTAATATTTAAATTTGTATTATATCTTAAATGCATGTCTTATATCTGAAGCCCAAAGTATACTTTTTATGCGTATGCGAGGGTCAGCGTACAGTGTGCGTTATGCAATTTTTTTTTAAGAGTATGCGTGTCTCCAAAGACTGCAAAGTGTACGTCAATGACTAATCGCTTCTAAAATGATTAAATGTAAATGTACTGTACGAGCACAGCCAGATTTTTGTAACGTGCAAGTCGCATGTGTGTATTTAATTTTTTTTTTTCTTTTTGCAGTAATTAGTTTATCCAAAAGGTGGCAACCGTGCCCTGGGGGCATCAAAGTAGTTGAAGAAAAACTGCAGAAACAGAACAGATTGGTGTCATAAGAAATCAAGTTCCCCCCAGGAATTGGGTCTCCTTTAGGACCCTTAGTGGTAGTAGTGCAGAGCTGGGTAGATTACTTATGAATTGTAATCAGTTACTGATTATAAATTACATGACAAAATTTGTAATCAGTAATAATCTCTTAGATTACACATTTTTGGTAACGTAATCTGACTACTTTTGGATTACATTTAGATTACTTTTGTTCTAACTCTTATTTGATGCCACATATATTGTAGGATAATCAAAGAAAAAATACAAAGGATACAAAGAAAAAATATAGTCCAAAAAATATTCCATTCACCAACAAGAGCCTCAAAAGATTTTTTTTTTAAATGCAATGTATAGACAGTTAATACTTCAAAATACTAACACTAATGTACTTTGTTAGTGTTTGCTGATAGTAACACTGAATAAAACAAAATCACATTATGATTTTAAAACATATTTACTTAAAATTAGTAAATTTAGAAAAGAGCAACATTACAAAAACAAATATTCTTGTTGCTGATTTCTGTGCACACCCCTCCCCCTCACTTCTGGAAAAACTCAAAGAATCACGAACATATATAAGCGGCAGGTTTATTATGAAAAAAATAAAGGTTAAAAAAATGGAAAATTAGGAGAATTGTGAACAACTTACTGCCATTGTATAAATAATATGTTATCATGTAATCCATAAAAAGTAACTGTAGTCTGATTACAAGTATTTAAAAAAGTAATTTACTCTAATTAAAAGTACTTGATTCTTGGAATCTGATTACGTAAACCAGATTACATGCAATCCGTTACTACCCAGCTCTGGTGGTGTGGGTAGTATTTTTAGCACCTGATTACAATCCCTGCAAAATAATGTTATGATTTATATCATTTAAAATGCATTATAATAACCATTAATGTTCTTTAAATTGCATGCTTCATATACTAGTACAGTATATAACTGAATTTATAGGTTGAGAAATCATGCATTTCATAGCATAGCATACATCTACCCAATTATCCTGCAATTTTAGCTTATACACCACACATTTGAACTACATATATAATTGTTAAATGTCCAAATATTACAGTATTATAATAACTTAGCATGACAATTAATTCATTAAAAATGTATTATAGTATTATTATTATTATATTGTCATTGAACTCACAGAGACAAACAGATAAGATCCATGTGCACCATTTAATGGGCTAATCCAGAACGTAATCCACAGACAGGCAAGGGTCAAAATCCATAAAGACAGTCCATACAAAAAATAAGAAACACAAAAACCAAAAACAAAAACAGAAAACAGGAAAAGCATACATGAAAACACCATAACCAAAGCTGAAAACAAACCGGGTATAAATAGACAGACACTAATGATGAAACACAAAACAGCTGGGTGCAATGAACGGGATAATGAGTCTGGGAAGTGGGTTATGGGAAATGAAGTCCAAGGGGTGAAAACAAGTGTCTGGGTTGGAGTGCCCTCTAGTGGCTGATTAGGGCACTCCCACTAGTGATCATGACATATATACTGTACCACATCATTATTATTGTGTGAAATTAATATTAAATTACTTTTACAGAACATAGTGTTGCAACTTTTGATCAGGCTTTACCGCCTGGGTCCTAAAGGAGACCCGACTCCTGGGGACTCGATTTCTCATGACACCGGAACACATGCAAGCTACAGTGACAATGGAGGCCAACATAGATGAGAGATTGTGTGAAGAGGTTAAAAAGTACCCTCATTTGTACAACTCTTGCATGAAAGAATATCTTTATGGGTTGTAACTTGTGCGAGAGATTGCTCAAAACTGCGCATGCATCAAACGCCTGCGTATGAGTCAAATGAAGTATACTTCGCAAGGCTGTGTGTCGGTGCAAAAACAAAAGTATACTTTGGGCTTTAGTGTAAATAAAAGAGTCATATTTAGGACAGTTTTTTCAGAGTAATATCTCATCGTGTTTAGAGATTCCTTTCAAGAGCATTCATGTGTTAAACGCGTTTCAAATGTCTACCAAAATTTAGAAAAGGGATTAGCATTATTTTGATTTTGTCTTGTAGACACACACAGACCAAAAATATAAATGTTAGAAACACATGAAGCTCAAGGTCAAGAGGAGAAAAAAAATAATATGTGTGATGTTAAGTTATCATCTGCAGTGTTGTTTTAAGGCTACATTTTACAGTACAGGAAACATGCACACGTTCACACACCTTTTGCTTATGGCATAGCCGTAGACCTTCCTGGGTGAAAAAGAACAATTAGAGGAGAAATGAGGGCAGAATCACTGGGGGAAATGGCTGGTGAAGACTTTATTGATTAGTAAGGACTGCCTGATCTTGCGCTCAGTATAGCAATTATGCTGGTGTCAACAGAGAGCAAAGCTATGAAAGACCTTCACCTCAGCCGTCTAGCATCTAAACACAGCATATGATCATACATGTGGAATACATCCATTCTCCATGATGGGTATTTAATGACAACTGAAATTAAATTATTCTTTGAGTACTGGGACAAAACATGCTAAATAACTGAAAAAAAAAAAATTATTAAAGGTGCAATATGTAATATTTTCTGTCCGATAGAGGACGCTAGAAGCCTATTCAAAACAAAGGCGTAGCTTGATGATGCCAAGTTTGATCGCGGAACCTTGGGACATGTGGTCTTCACCTCAACGACCGGTGAAAAAAAATTGGGATAGGACTCGGGAAGAAATCATGTTCATGGGTGTGATTATTAACGTTACTGTAGTATGAAGCAGAGCATGACCGAGTGTTGTGGGAGCTGAACGAGGCCGCTGGAGCAATTGCGCAACACACGCCTCAGGAGCTGCATAACTTTTATTATGTCACAGTCGCCGGCGCCACTTCCGCTATTCCGGTCATGAGTATGAGGTAATGCAGCTCTGTTTATCATATTAGATACATCTGAGTGTGTTGAAAATGTTATAACGTTACGGCAGCTGCTGTGAGACACTTGTTGCTGCAAGATCGATTTTAGAATATATTAAATGCTGGATGGCTTGTGTGGCATGCAATTAATTTTAAAACGTATTGTATGATGGAGAAAATGCTGTGTTACTGTTACTAAAAATAAAGCTGCGTCTGATTATGCTATGTTAGCTAAATAGTGTTTTTCTCTGAGGTATGGTAAAGCATGGTACTCGCAAAAAAATCAAGAAAATTAGATTTAAACAATAAACGTGTTGTGCTATATAACAATCATTAGTTTTCTGTCTATAAATATATCAAACCAGTTGTTCCCTTGCCTATTAAAACATGTAAATATTAAAGTGTGTTTGGTGTTTCCATGGTTTCTACAAAATAAAACCGGAAACCGAAAGTAACGCGGGTATGACGCAATTGACAGACGACTCTTCACACGTCCCGGAGCCTTGGTTAAAATCGCAATTTTCTTACTATTTACACATAGATGCAAACATTTGGGATATTGTTAGTACTCAAGTGAACAAAATATATAACACTGGCCTAGTGGTTTTTGGATATTTTACTGCAAAATTCTTACATAGTGCACCTTTAAGGAATTATTTTGGATTAAATTTGCTAAACATATTCATTCAAGTTTTGATGCAGACTCCTTATAATTTAATTCATATTAGACCTAGCTGAAGACAGAATTTGATTTTACACATTTTCATGAATATTGGAAAGTCTTGGAAAAAGGGACAATGAAGTAACAATTGAGTTATGTTCGAGAACAGATGGTTTTAAATAAATGGTACATTTAATACTAGTTACCATCTCTTATTAATTTCAAAATGGAAATGTTTTTGCCTTTATTTTCACATAATTCCAGATAAGATTGTGTGACACGTTTTGTCCCATGTCTCAAGAAACAGTGTGTACAAATTTTAAGAGTTTTGACAAACCAACAAAACAATCTGAAGGTGAGGGAACCGTTGGATGATTCCGGTGTGTGTTGAAGGGACAAACACAATCTGTTTCCTCCACAAATAGAGATGAATTCAGTTGTGCCTTCTTCCACTCCATCAGCCATGCCTGACCAGGTCTGCCCAGTGTCTCTCTCTCCGAACAGCCATAACCATTAATCCCAGACACCCTATTTATACTGCCTAATTGTGATGAGTATGAATTATCAATTATAGTGAGTACCTAATTGCCCTTCATAAAGTCAGCCTCCCCTGGCTTTAAAGAGGGCTGTTTAAATGTTACTAATAGCTCTCTTCTTTACATGGAGAATATATCTTCATTTTTGAGCTCGCTGAGCGTGAGAGTCGCTCGTAATTTAAAGGGGCAATTGAGGAAAGGCGTGCAGGTGGTTCCAGGGGGACTCGTTAAGATTTAATGAATTATGATGCGACCTTCTGCGAACAATGAGCAATCAATGCAAGCGCTGAGTGACAGAACATCACATCAACTGCGGCCCATAACCTCGAACCGTGTGTAATTCTTTCTTTTACACTCTACATTAGCAGTGCACTAACCCAAGTGTCCATTCACTGAAGACTCTGATTATGCTGCAGTCCTAAAGGCATCCTGTCTCTCTGTATAGCATCTGGGGTTACACTTGATCTTAGCCAATGATGTCTGGCATCTCCGCACACATTTAGTATGTGCATCTCTAAACACCTGACACAAAACATAGATGTGTGTGCACTTCCAGTGTGACAGCAGTCAATAGAAATATACACTGCTCACAGAGTCCTGTCATTTCTACTGACACTGAAGGACCACGGAAGAGATGGCGGAAGGCAGAGGTAAATTCAGGTCTTTAGAATAAGATTTCCTTTCACCCACCATCACGTAATTAGGGAATCACATTTTAAGGAAGATCATTTTATTTAATGCCCATTTTTTTAACATCATCTCATTTTATGTTATTTTCAGTCTCAGTGTCAAACTCTTTTTCCAAACATAACTTGTTTTTAAATTATTTTCTCCATTTGTTTCTCTCACAAACAGAGACCATTTCAGTTCAGCTAGGTTAAGATTCAAGGTATTTTGTTTTATTTGTTTAAGGTATTTTATTTTTAAATTTATTTTTAACCATAATGACATTTTATGTAATTTCCACAGGCCCCAGTTTGGAAATCAGATCTCTATTCTATTCTATTCTATTCTATTCTATTCTATTCTATTCTATTCTATTCAGTCCCGGTGTCAAACTTTTTCTTCCATTCACAAGTTTTTCCAGACACCACTTGTTTTTATTGACAATTTTTATAAAATTATTTTCTCCATTTGTTTTCTTTTATAAAAAGAGACTAATTCAGTTCAGCTTAGGTTAAGATTCATGGTATTTTATTTGTTTTAAGGAATTTTATTTTTACATTTTATTTTCAAACATAATTCCATTTTATGTAATTTTCCACAAGACAAATTTTATTTGTTTTAATTATTTAAGGAATTTTAACCATAGCTACACTCTAAAAAATATTTGGTTAAAAACAACCCAAGTTGGGTTGAAAATGGACAAACCCAGCAATTGGGTTGTTTTAACCCAGTGGTTGGGTTAAATGTTTGCCCAACCTGCTGGGTAGTTTTATTTAACCCAACTACTGATTAAAAATGACTATATGGCTGGCTTAAAATGAATCCAAAATAGGTGAGAAATTAAAAATCAGACACATAATTACTAGAGGCAACAATAATAATCAAAAGGTGTACATTTATTAATAAGCAATTTAATAAATGTTTATTGTTTATTATTCATTATCTTATTAATAAATGCTCATTTACTAAACATATTAATAAATGTTAATTTCCAGCATATTTCGGGTTCATTTTAAGCAAGCAATACAGAATTTTTTATACAACAGTTGAGTTAAATAAACATTTAACCCAACCACTGGGTTAAAACAACCCAATTGCTGGGTTTGTCCATTTTCAACCCAACTTGGGTTGTTTTTAACCCAGCATTTTTTAGAGTGTAATGTCATTTTATGGCATTTTCCACCAGCACCAGTTTGGAAATCAAATCTCTATTCTGTTCTGTTCTGTTCTGTTCTGTTCTGTTCTGTTCTGTTCTGTTCAGTCCCGGTGTCAAACTTGTTTCCATTCACAAGTTTTTCCAAATGCCACTTGTTTTTATTGACAATTTTAAGAAAATTATTTTCTCCATTTATTTCTTTCACAAACAGAGACTAATTCAGTTCAGTTTATGTTAAGATTTATGTCAAAGTATTTTATTTGTTTTATTTAAGAAATTTTATTTTTACATTTTATATGGACATTCTATTCTATTCTATTATATTCTATTCTATTCTATTCTATTCTATTCTATTCTATTCTATTCTTATATCCAGGAACTATGTAGGGCTTTGTTTCAGCAATATATTATGGCTGGATTTTCTGTAGTTGTCTTTTCTAATATAAACATGTAAGTCTGTAGAGTGAACTGACCTTTACCTCAGGGAAAGAATACGTGTTTGTAAAAAGGGGGCCAATGTCCATGAATGTGTGACAATGTCCCCTGGTGTAATTGCCCTCTTTTCCTATGATCCAGGCCCTTAACAAATCACCCAGCCACTTTCCACATCTGCTGCATGTCAGCATCTGCCAGACGCGCTCACCCGTCCCGGACGCTGCCAGCAAGCCTTCATTACGCCTGCTGCTGAACAGGTAGAACCGTTTGTGCAATTACCAAACAATGCTACCGACCTTGTGTTCGTCTATAGATGTCCTAAAACATCACTCTCATATAATGCCCAAAAGTTTTGCTGTAATCATTTCTGTCCATTGTGTTTTTGACACATATGCACAGTAATTGTTTTCCAGTTTCTTTATGTTCATGTGTTTTATAGGATTCAAATGCTTTCTTAAAGATAACCGTGAACACTGTTTAACATGTATTGTGCAATTTATTTTAGATACATTTTAAAAATTCTGCAAATTGAATGCATTTAAATTTCATGCAATTACTGCACTTTTATTGTATTCTGAAATGTTGTCAACTACATTAGCTGTGCAGTTTCTGATGGAAAAAGGCAGCAAAAGAATTGTTAAAGTTTAGATAAGTTCAAGTTGTATGCTTTGGGTAAATGAGATGATTACATAAGAATCAACACAGTTAACTATGTAAAGGCAGCTGTAAATAGTATATGCAATGATGGCAGGAATAATTACAACTCTGTATGAAAATAGATGTGAAAGGAGACCAATTGCAAATCTGTATGCAAATACTATGATTCCATCTCGTCACTTAGATTTTTTTTTTTTTAAATGCTGAAAACTTTAATATCAATATATTAGTTTACAAAAGCGGAATAGCAATTATGTTTAAATTATGCATTTGTGCGAACAAAGTACTCGCATGCTTCATAAAATTTAGGTTAAACCACTGGAGTCACATGGATTACTTTAATGTTGTTTTACCTTTCTGGGCTTTGAATGTGTAAGTTGCGTTGGATCTCTATGGAGGGACCGAAACCTCTCAGATTTCATTAAATGTATCTTCATTTGTGTTCTGAAGATGAACGAAGGTCTTACAGGTTTGGAACAACATGAGGGTGAGTAATTAATAACAGAATTTTTGGGTAAACTAACCCTTTAAGGCTAAAATTATCTACAAAACTCAAATTTTATGGAAATTCTGTAAGTGGTTTGGGATAAATTAACTGTAGAAATTTACCTGAACAGAACATTTGAGGGAATATCAAAGCAATGCTGCTTTTAAAGCACTGTAACAGGCCATCACTTTTCAGAGACATATAAGTTAAACTCTTTACACCCCTCATAAGATTTTTAAAGTCTCTTCTCCCCATTTAAAGAGGTGAATCCATAGGCTTTTAGTGCTCTGAAGCTGTAATCTTCAAAAGAGTGACATTTCAGCAGTTTCCCATTCTATTGTCCGTCTGCACTCTGGATAGGATAAAAGGACGAAGTCAAACAAAGACTACATGCCCTTCCGTAAACAGAGCTCCACCTCAAGACGAGACTACATGAATGATTCGACATTTAGCAGACAGTCCTGGTGCTCTGATGAGTTTATGGGTCAGGAGGTGGGGACGCTGGAACAGTGGGATGGTTTGTCCGTAAGTGTGCCCCTCTCCCCAGGCAGTACACCCAAAGTTTTCCTCTTGGCCCCAGCAGCTGCTGTCCTCAATATCTCCACCTTACCTCTTGTGTGTTCTTTATCTCCAGTACCTGAATCTATGTTGTGCCCCCTGGGCCACACTTTTGTGCTTTGGTGCTGTGTAAACAGATGTTCATAGTGTCAGGCCTACAGAGAGGAAGTTGTAAACTTGCAGGAAAGACTTCAGCCTCCATTCTTATGGAGCTCTCTCAGTGCAAGCCACTGGGCTTAGACATGCTAATGCAAGCAAACAGTCCCTGTTCGGACAGTGATCGTCTGAAGTTTGACCATGTTACAACCACAAAATATACACTGCAGGCTGCCAGCAAACAAGCAGAAATGCAACTGAATGGCAGCACAGGGGAGGTGGAGTCCCTCTGTTTCATAAAAGGAGAGGAATAAACATCTGTGATCTGAGGTTTGGATATGGTGCATGTGTGTGTGGCATTCTGCAAATGCACTTGTCTTTTTGATCTACAGTGAGTATTTGCACACTTAAAGTTGCTTAAAAATGTTTGAATATCTAGGTGTGGCATAGGCATTTTTGTAATTACCTTTTTTTTTTTTTTTTTTTTTTTGGATGTGTGAAGTTATTTCACTTCAGGTTCACAGTGTAGTTCATATCTTCCTTTAAAATGAATGAAATGTGGGTTGATATTTTATCTAATAAATTACATTGATACATTTTTAAGGGTTTGTTCAACCAAAATTGAAAATTCTGTCATTTACTCACCTTCATGTTTTTCTAAATTGTCTTTCTTCTGAGGAACATAAAAGGAGATATTTTGAACAATGTTGTGGTCCAAACAAGATTGAACTCCATTTACTTTCATTTTTGAACAAATATCTTATTTTTCTGGCAGACTTGTCATTTTTATGTTAATGATACCTGTAAGTGTGGCCCCTGAAAGGCTGTATGGCTGTTTAAGCTTTTCTGTCTTGTGAAATGAGTTGGTATAGCTTTATTTTTATGTATGTATTTTGGGGAACAGAATAAGAGAAGTAAATCACTAGCAGCAACAGTGGCGCCTCATTTATCAGTGCCGGACACACGTTTATTGATCTATCCCAAGCTTTGGCAGATTGATGCCACGTAGTGAATGTGAAGATACTGCATGGCTTAAGCTATTGACTCCATGAAATAAGCCAACACACTGTATACTGACCACATATAGGCTAATGCATTTATTTTCCAGAAAAAGTCTTTGACAGCAATATTGGCAGTTTTATTGAGGGGTCCAAATGATAACATTTCTCATTTTGTTACTGAAACCGTTACTTTTTAAATTATTTTTGACAGAAATCACAACACAAATCTCTGATAAATACATTTAAGTATCATATAGCTCAGTCAAAAACCTTATACTGTATTAAAATGTTCTTGTAAGGGTTCTTTGCTAAACATACAGTGCAAACGAACACTGAAGAGTGGTTATAAGGTTTAGATGCAACAGTTTCTTGAGTTATGCCACTTGTCAGCCTGGGAACTTGTCTATATTGTATTGATTGAAATGAGCGCAGGTTTAAGTACCGACTGCTCTCAGCCAATCGAAAGGGACCCCGTTAAACGCTCGTGTTCACGCGTCTCCTCTAATGGACCTGTTAAAGAGCTCAAGCACACCTTCATCCACTGACATCTGACCGAAGCGCCTCCGATCCGACGAGAAGCTGCATCCACTTTAGTAAGAGAATACAGAAATAAGATATCAGAAATACTACTGGAATTTGCAAAATGCTTGAATATCAGGAGTCCGGAATGAAAACAACATCAGGTCATCGGATTTCCTTTTCGATTATTGACATATTGGACCCCAAAAAGTTCACAAGTAAAAGGACAGCAGAGAAAGAACGGACATCATCTTCGGAAAACACAGAATTTGGAAGTTTGGAGGAACAGTGGAACGGGAAAGTCAGTCCTGGGCACGGAGAATCGCTTTCCATCTGCAAAATAGGTGAGGAAAATCATAATAACAAAACCAGAGTGCGAATTATGAGGTGACTTTCAAAGGGTTAAGTTTTGTAATAATTTCTGTCAGTAGCTTTTTTTTGGGCCGCAATTGATTGAGCTTCATCTTGCATTTTAAACAATACACTAGTATATGATGTGTAACAATATAATTATGTTACAAATAATGCTTAAGCTACGTGATACAGGCAGAGATCGAGCAGCTGTTACTATGGTTACCTTCTGACGATCGCGAGTTGTGCGCGCGAGTGTATAGATTTAGCTGGCTAACTTAAATCCAACTTTTGTAGTTACCGAAACATTGTTCTGAAACGCTATTGGAAGGTAACTTATATAGCTATACTTAGTCTACATGTTAAAATAGCCAAATACATAAGCTATTTTTGAGATACAGCCTACAAAACATGTCTTTTGGGGTTACACCTTCGAGGGCCATATCCTCTATAATAATTATGAAAAACAAACAACAACAAGAAAACCCCACTAAATTATTATTGTTTTGTAAAATAGGCCCACGTCTAGATTTGTGTGAATTATTTTCACATAGGCTAAATAGTAAAATAAATAAATAATGTTTTTTTTCACTGTAGATCTCCTCCAAACAGATCTTTTGTGTAGCCTAATGTATCATGGTAGAATTTGACCTTCCCCTCATTTCCAAGACCGCGTTTTCTTTAAGCAGCCGCAGCTGAGTAAGTGATTGCCATTGGGACAGTCAGGGCAGATAATTGTTTAAATCGTCCCATTGAGGATGCCTGCGCTCACTTTGATCGATATCCCATTACTGGATGCTGCATATCTCCCTCCAGCAGCTTGCGGCTCCAAACTTCAAACCCCTGCCATGTCTGATCCCAAATATCGTTCGATTAAAACTTCCCTTTAAATAGATGACATTTATCGATCTGCCGACAAATATGAAACTCCATTAGCGCGTCATGGCTGGATGGCAGAGCTGGATTTAACTAGGGTTTCTTTCCGCAACATGACATTTGAGGCGATCTGTGATTTAGAAATTGTTGAGGGATTATGGCCCATTCCACGCCAGTCTTTCACTGAAATCAACACACAGTTACAGCCCCCCTACAGGACTTTTAGTAGCCTATACAGCGCTCCTCACATTCATTCGTTGGATCGTCAGCACATGTCTGCCAGTTACCCAAGACTTTCTTCAGCTCATCACTGAATAAGATTTATTTTGAAAGCAAATGTCTTATCTTTACTGTTGTTTTTTTTCTTTCTTTCTTTCTCTTTCTTTCTTTCTTTCTTTCTTTTAAGGCCTATTATACATTCTTTATGTAATTTTGGATTGCGAAACTCTGCAATCGAAGGCTACGCCTATATTATATAGCCTGCATCAGTTGAATTTTATGAATTCTATATTGTTTATGCTGCTTAAAGGCCCTATTAGGTTAATGAACTACATTACTTGAAGAATTGGACATTCTTTTTATGCCTATTATTAATTCAAAACAATAAATAATAGGCCTAAACAAAAAAGCTTTAAAGGATTAGTTCACTTTCAAGCTTTACTCACCCTCAAGCCATCAGTGTATATGACTTTCTGATGAACACAATCTGAGATATATTAATAAATATCCTGACGCATCCGAGCTTTATAATGGCAGTGAGCGATACCAACGAGTATGAGCTGAAGAAAGTGCTTCCATCCACATCCGTCCGTCATAAACATATTCCACATGGATCCGAGGGGTTAATAAAGGACTTCTGAAGTGAAGTGATGTGTTTTTTGAAAAAAAAAAAAAAAAAAAAAAATCCATATTTAACAAGTTATGAAGTAAAATATCTAGCTTCCGCCAGAACGCCTTCTGTATTCAACATAAGAAAGTGTAAACTGGCATCGCGTCAGTTATGCTTTTTCCGTAAGTTGAATAGGGAAGGTGTAGGACGTACACTGTAAAAAAATCCCGTTGTTTCTACGGAAAAATACCGGCAGCTGTGGTTACCAGAACAATACTGTAAAAATGACATCAAACCGTAAACATACTTACGGAGTTACATGTGAATTTTACATTTTAAATATGTATATTTAACATTGGATTTCAGTACACTGTAAAAAAAAAAATCCCAGTAAAATTTACGGTAAAATAACATATTTCATTAACTGACATAATGTTAATTTACCAACCTAATGAAGTACTAATATCTGTTTTGTACCTTTATAATACACTGACAGTCACCAAACACAGTGGTGATAAGAGCCACACGATGAATCAAAGTTCATCACAAGCAGATTTTCCACAAGCTAAGAAGGACAATACTAATATATAGAAGGTGCACACAGTGTCATTCACACACACACTAAACACCATCATGGTAACATGCATGAAATTTTAAAAATGCAATAAACATTAATTTAACAACATTAGATGTAACATAAAACCCTAATGTACATAACTGATTAGAAAAAAAAGAGAAAAACTAAGAAGAAACAGAGTTATTTCAACAAAAATATATCAAATGTGAAGTGTCACGCAGGGAATTGTGGGAATGTCAATTTACGTTTTTTCACTGTAAATTTTACAAAGAATTGTTATTTTTCACTTTCAAAAACTGTGAATTTAATGTTATTTTACCGTAAAATTACATTAAAAGTACCGTTAGATCTATTACAGTTATTCACCGTATATAGTACGGAAACTTTCTGTAAACCAATTAACAGTTTTTCACCGCAGCATTTTTACAGTCTTTTACTGTTAAAATCACGGTATTTTTTTACAGTGTAGCATAAGGTTTTTGAACTGTGAGAGTTTTACACTTTCTTCGTAAGTAGAATACAGAAGGTGGTCTGGCGGAAGCTAGATATTTTACTTCATAACTTGTTAAATATGGATATTTTTTTACACAAACGCATTGCTTCGCTTCAGAAGGACTTTGTTAACCCCCTGGAGCCGTGTGGAATACGTATGTGTCAGGATATTTATTAATTTATCTCTGATTGTGTTCATCAGAAAGAAGAAAGTCATATACACTGATGGCTTGAGGGTAAGTAAAGCTTGGGCTAATTTTCATTTCAAAGTGAACTAATCCTTTAATGTTAGCCTACAATTATTTTATTCATAGGCCTATGCATTTTCACCTATGCAGGCGCTGTATAGAGGTATATATTTATAATTTTACTCTATATAATATGCTGGTCACCAAACAGAACACTATCAATGCCTGGCAACCAGCCAGAACACCCTAGCAACACTCCGTGTCTATCCGTCTAAGGCCTGTAAATTTAAACTTTCAGAAAAGGCAAGCTAAGGTCAAATGTGTTCATTTGTTGATTGATAATAGGCTACTAAAATAGGCATAACATTTTCACTATTGTCAGGGGTTCTTTTTCGGTTTTACTAAAATGCAATACAATTTACTAGGCTACTAAAATATACCAGACACTTGACATATCGATTTTTACTGACAGGAGATCAATCTGCTGATGACCATCAAAGTTGCGTCAGACTCCATCCTCCTGATCCCGATGTTGACTTGGACTCATCAACATCGCTCAGAAGCCTAAGATCGGGCTTTTCTCCTTGTGAAGATCCAGATGAAGCAGCTGAAGAGAGAATCACTCCAGCGCCGGATGAGGTGTCGCGTCAGCGGCGGCGGCGGTCAGATCACAGCTGCGCGAAGCCGCGGCGCGCCAGAACCGCGTTCACCTACGAACAGCTGGTGGCTTTGGAGAACAAATTCCGCGCCACACGTTATTTATCCGTATGCGAGCGACTAAATCTAGCCTTGTCCCTGAGCCTGACTGAAACCCAAGTCAAGATTTGGTTCCAGAACCGAAGAACCAAGTGGAAAAAGCAGAACCCTGGTGCCGAGAGTTCCCTGCAACCCGGCACGAACTCTCTGCCAAACATTGGCTCGACAACATCTGCCCTCCACCCGACATTTAGCACCGGGAACATGATCTTTCATTCCGGCCCGGTGCACCTGGCATCTTCCGGTGGGCTCTTGCATCCGTTTTTGCCTGATGGCTTTCTTCAGCCAGCATTCTTCCCTCCACACTTATGAAGTCTAAAAGAAGGAAAGATAGACTACGTGTAAATGTGAATTTATAAAGTGGATTACTTGTTCAGTGATCCTCAGCAGGATGGGATTGTTCTCGGCTTGATGGAGCCTAATAATTGATTAGGCCTCAAATGAATTAATATAGGCTAACTTTTCACTGACGGCTGTGAGCAGAAATATAGTTGAGATGATCCAAATCTTTGGGCTCATGAATGATAAATCTGAAAGATATCCTCTCACAAATGCAGTTGTATATATGTGTATCCCCCTTTTGTATATATTGTTGGTGTCAGAAGTTTGATATTACTGTGAAATAATAGCATCAAATTCTTTAAAGAACTTTAAATTAAAGACATTGATGTTCATTACAATGTAGAAACATGTTAATGAGCTCATCAGTAACAATAAAATCTGAATGTTATTCTTTTTTTTGTATCATTCAGATATAGACAAAGGGCAAAAGTGTATTGATCACTCTGAATATCTGTAATAGTAGATCATTTATTTGGTCTACTACACCAATACATAATACCCAGATAGGTTACATTGTTTATTCTCTTCATAAACGCTAGGTGGCGTCAACTGCAAACTTATAAAAGAGATTGAGTCTTCATTATTTTGAGACATTTATGAAATCGCTTGCAGGTGCATAAAAGATCCGGAGATCTATATTTGATAAGTAATTTGAAGTATGCGAAAAAAGCACACTGACTATGTTCAGAATAGCATATGTATTATTCTTAATTGCTGCAGTATTTAGTTTGTATTTGTGTTGAAATTGAATAGTGTGTGTATTGTGCACATTTTTTTCCCCCCGTCTAGATCAATGGAGCAGCACGAATAACAGCTTTAAAGTGTACGAGATCAAGAGGGCCTGGGAAATATTGATCTGAGTGGCACTGCAGGCAACTAGTACATTACACAATACTATAACACAATTTGACCACTAGAGGCCAGTACTGAATCATGTCATTAGATTGACGTGACAGCTGATTTCGAATGAATTTTATTTAGGACTCTGCTGAATGGTCCCAGACTTAAACACTTGCAATTACAGTTTTTTCCTCCATCGTCTTAACATTCTCTAAACTGTTCGCTGGAACATCAGAACTCTATTGTTTACGTTACATGTAAGCTGAAAATTCACAGTTGCTTGTTCATTTTTACACAATATATTATGTCTTTCCCTAACACAACCACAAATTTTATATCTTCATACTGCTGTTCCACTACAAAGAACTGTGAACTTTCACTTTACCTGTAACACATTTCTACAAAAATAAATGTAATATATAAATACAAATATATTTCTACAGTGCTGTAGCTTCTGCTGTTTAGGGTTGTGACGTTCCTCCATGTTCAACAGTGCTTCCAAATTTGAGATTGTGATTCCTATTTCAATAGAATTGCAGGCCATTTGCCAAATTAGCAGACATTACAAACATCCCCTGTCAGATATTAATGGAATATACATGCATGTCTGACAGATTTTGATAACTCAATGGATCATTTTGCATGTGATGCAAATGAATGTTCAGAAGTTGTGAAGAGTTTGACAGTTTCACTGAGAATCAACTCATCAGTTTTGATCAACAAGCCATTTGCATTCAGTTATTGTGCTAATTGTAATATAGACAATTGTGCTCTTTTACACCCATGTCATTTGCTTAAATCAATAAGAAATTCAAATCTGTTGTGAAACTAATTGTTCAGAGATCTGAACTTATTGTTTTGAGACTGTAAGATCTCAGAAACTTGAGGGTTAATATAAGTTTGCACCAAACTTTTAAAGTTTTTGAATTTTATGAAAATTCCTTCAGTTCGCCCTTCAGATCATGTGTTTTCTCAGTAGCGATGAGATAACTGTGACCAGACGTTGAAAGTGATTGTTGCATGCACTACAACTTGTTTTACAAGTTTATGTTTTTTTTTGTTTTTGTTTTTTTTTCTGAGTGTGATATCACGTGGGTTGTGTGTGTGTGTGTGTGTGTGTGTGTGTGTAGGAGTGAAGTGGGAGCTGAATCCAGCCCTTATGGCCTTGTGTGTTTCCCTGGCTGAATGACATTCTGTATTGTCCTGGCTCTTTTTCATCAGCCTGTTCTCCAATCTGGAACCCAGTAGATTCTCACCACCTCCTGAGATTTCATGAAGTAGTCCATAACTTCAGTTATTTTACATTCTTTTACAATTACGTGGTACATGGCTTAAAAATTATTTTCAGTGATGAACCAGAACAAAGTTTGTGGACACATTGCGGATAGTGTTGATTTGTCGATATTGTTTTACTTTAGAAGTTAAGACAAAATTGTCAAGTCAAGTCATCTTTATTTTTATAGCACTTTAGTACAGATTGCTCAAAGCAGCTTTACAGTGATAATCTGGAAAATAACGATTCAATGATGCAAACAGAGTTCAATTCTTCTGTAAAACAGCTTTAAAAAGAAGTGTCATTGTTCAGCTGAAGTCAGTTCAGTGTTGATTCAGTTCCATTAAAGATCATCAATTATTAAATTAGTTCAATTCATCTATAAAGCAGCTCTGCAGAAAAAACGTAATGTCATCATCCACCTCAGTTCACTTCTCATCTGATAGTGTCAGTTCAGTCAGATCAATAATATTGTTGAATATTAAGCGTCCCCAACTAAGCTAGCCAGAGGCGACAGTGGCAAAACCCAAACTCCATTAGTGACAGAATGGAGAAAAAAACTTGGGAGAAATCAAGCTCAGTCAGGGGGCCAGGCCTCCTCTGGCCAACAAACAAACATGGTGTGATTATACGCTACATTACAAGTCAGAAAACAATTTGTGGATTGCTATCATTCAAAATATTTCATCCAGTTCCTTCTGCTTGAAGATCGAATTCATCACGCCGGTTTGGAGATGAACCAGGCTGTGTGGTTCTCATGGTCTTTGCTGATTCGGCCGATGGCTGTCATATCGACGAGGCTTCACAGGGGATTGTCTAGTTGACATGGTCTCTGCTGACATTCAAGGTTGCGTTGTGGTTGTGTCCAGGGACAGGTTCACCATCTGATCTGGATATGAACCGGATCCAGCTGACTACGGTAATCTCGGAAAAAGGATGACTCAGACAGACTAATATTAGTGTATGCCATTCTTCTTACGATGTAACAAGTACAAGTAAGTGTTCCCGGTTCCGGCTGACTCACTTTATGCAGCCTATCAATCCTTTAGCGGATTTGAATTTATATAAATGTAATAGTGTGTTATGTGTATGCTAGGTTAAAGATATGTGTTTTTAAGGTTTAAAATGACAGAGTTTGTCTGCCTCCTGAACAACGCTAAGAAGATTGTTCCAAAGTTTGGACGCTAAAGAGAAAAAGGATCTACCACTTGCAGTCAGTTTTGATTGTGGTACTCCTGAAGTTTTCTCATAAAAGTGGTGAGATGCTCAACTAAACCTTCTAATGCAAATTTGAATATTTATATAATAATAAACTGGTCCTGAGTGTTGATTGAAAGAAGTTTAAAAATTACAGTAATATTGTGAAATATTGTTAAAAAATAACTTTTCTATTTTTATATATTTAAAAATTTTAAGAACGATTTCTGAAGGATCGTGTGACAATATATTCAAATAGAAAACAGCTATTTTGAATTGTAATAAAATTTCACAGTATTACTGATTTACTGTATTTCTGATTAAATAAATGCAGCTTTTTAAAATGGTAAAATTTGAGTCGAATATAGATTGATCAGTCACATGACTGGCAGCTGAACTCCACTGAGATGAATGAGGATGCTAACGGATATTTCTTTCTCTCTGTATATATTAAAGGCACAATATGTATTTTTTCGCCACTAGGGGTCACTAAATTCTTCAAAACAGTAACAAAGGCATAGATTGATGACGCAGTGTTTGAGCGTGGAATCATGGAACTTGTCATCATGCTGATGAATCTAATAATGTTTATGGGGAAATAATGTTTATGGCAAGTTAATGCATGTTTTTTAACATGACTGTGGTATGAAGCAGGGCATGGCTGAGAGACGGATATAAGTGCCACACGTGACTCCCAGGAGATATAAAGGAATGAGGACAATTTCATTCTACCTGCAAATGCTAAAATGCAACTCATACAGGTCAGTTTATTTGACAAATTAAAATTGTGAGGTAAGGCAGCATTGTTTCACTTGGTCTCACATTACACTATCATACTAAACTGCATTTGAGTGTGTTGAAATTTGTAATGTTATTCTATGTATTATTTTGTTGGCTGTATGAGACTAACAGTAAGCTAGATCATCATGTCGAGCTATATAAAATTGATTAGTCTTATCTAGCCTTCAACTGCTTACCTGTCTCATAACGTGCATGAGTGGTGTCTCTGTCAATTCGAAGTTTGACGCAAGGCTCTTGTCATCTCGGAAACACCACGCCATATTGATCCTCGTTTTATTTCTCCTTTTGTCTCAAAGTTTGCTTGCCATGGTTCATATTGTTTGAATGAAACAACAAAAGCATGCCGCTAGACGTTACACAGCTGTCCGCATCTGTTGCCATGGTTACTAAGCAGTACAAGGAAACCAGGGATAACGCAGATATTACGTCATTGACAGGCGACAAGTGACAAGGGAGGGATGGGCACTATTTAAAATTGACTATTTGAATTTCTCTGAATTTACAAATTCTTGGAAACATTTAGGATAATATAAGTACACAATTGAATGAAATATATAACGCTGTGCAAGTGGTCTTGGGATATTTTAATATAAAAATCTTACATATTGTGCCTTTAATTGGATGCTTAAAAGTATGTGGAAAGTGTTGGAAACTGTTGGATAACAGTCATTATTGTTGCATTTCTATTTAGTTACTATAGGATAGTGGTACCAAATTATACACTTAAAGAAATAGAGCTTGAGTGACCGAATGGAATTCAAGCGTAGTTCAGGCAGACCACTGATTACTCAATTACTCCACATACTCCAATCAACAACCGTATTTAAGCCCATTCAAATGCATGCCCTTCAGTCTGTTTAACAGACATTTGCACCCACCTCCACCCCTCTACTTTTTATTTTATTTTTTATACAAAGAGCAGGAGAAATAACAAGCGAGTGTCTCAGAGCCAGCAAAAGCTATGAAAAGAGTGACTGTTTATCTCACAGAGTAAGACGCAGCCTGCAGAAATGACATGCATGGTTGTTGTTCTGACTGGAACTACCTACTGTAGCCAAAGCACAATAAAGTCAGATAGCCATTTCCAAAGCCCATATTTACAAAATAAAGATTCTGGGAATCAATACTCTGGTCTCATGAGACCAAATCAATCATTTTGGACCGAACAGCATCCAAAATGTTATGGTGTTGCTAGAGGAGGAGTACAGTGAGAAGTGCCTGGTTCCCACAGTAAAGTTCAGTGGTAGTAAAGCTCTTATATAGGGATGTATGAGTGCTGAAGGTGTGAGGGAGTTGTGCTTTATCAATGCTGTCATGAATTCCCACACCACTGTGTAATTTAATACACAAACTTGAAAAAGAAGATGTTACCCTTTCCTCATTCCCTGCATTGTTGGGCGGTTTTTCAACATGACAATGAGGATATGCATTCTCCCAAGGTGAAAAACCTTATATGGACATGTATTGCACTCAATCTTAACACTCTTGAGCATCTGTGGGGGATTCTGTAGAGACGAGTTGAACAACAATCCCTATTAAAGATCAGGGCATTTAAGGAGCTCATCATCCAGGAGTTAAACAGGACAGATGTGACAATTTGTCATGAACTTGTACACTCTGTGCCAAAAAGGGTCAAAGCAGTATATTCAAAATTATGGAGGGCATACTAAGTGCTAGAATATTATACATATGTTGAATTAAATCTAGGGTGTACTCATTTCTGCAATCCTGGCTAATTGGCTAATTTACTTATTTTATGGCTATTAATGACATATATTTCTCAGTTTTTATTATGTATATGTTTAATACATTTTAGTTTTGCCATCTTTCCATGAATTGTATTAGTGATCATAAAGAAAATACATATTTTGTATTTGTTCAGAGGGGGTGTACTCATTTATGCTGTGTTCATATCTTAAACTGTCTGGCAGCTGAGCCCCTTGAAGCCTTTCGCCAAATACAAGAATTGTCAATAAATGTATTATTCCTAAAAGTGGTCCTGAATGAACTAGTGTATTCGCTTGAGAGTGTGTGAGTATATAGTGAATACTGCAAGCAGTGTGTGAGAGAGATGGTGCGGTGGGAGATTTACACTGTGCTCTATTTTGGGGCAGCTGGGAAAACAGTGAAGTGTTTTGGTCAAGGAATAGCTCATGAGTGTATGCCAAGGGCTTCTCTGGTCACCCTGTTCCTCTCCCATTGTTTCATGGAATGCTGGGATACGTGTGGCCTAATGTGGGGCAGTTCAATCATGCACAAAAATCTGAAGCAACGCCTTCCGATAGCTATTTCCCTAAAATGTGAGTTCTGGGTGTGCAGTACATTCCATTTGTGGCCATCTTTAAACACAAGGAGGACTACTTTATGTGAAGGCTCTTACACAAGCATGTGCAGACCGAGATGAGACCCAGACTCTCAGGAGGAGCTTGGCGCTTTTTGTTTTGTCTGCAGATATCTTTGCACATTAAATCACGCTTTTATTTTGGTCTTCTGTCCTAGGGCAATGTTTACTCTTGTGTCTGACTCGCTCATCTAGTGTTCTTGTTTCTCATTGTGAACGGCCACACTGTCTGCTACAGCGGGGAACAGTAAGAGGACCGTTAAACTCAAAATATGAAAGTCTCCCTTTATGTGTTTCTCATCTGATTTTAGCTTCTGTCTTCCTTTTCATTCAGTAATAACTCAAGCCGTGTGTTTTTATGTGCTTTCCGATTGTTGCTTTTCAGATTGTATGATGTGACCACAGTGGCATCTTGCGTTAAAGCCAAGGCAAACTACACTATTGTTACGCTTGGTAGTGTAACGGATAAAAGCTGTGCGTGTAATCCTCACTCCCCTGATCTCAAGAGGCGCTCTAGCGACTGCAGTGTTTAGCCTTCTTGTTAGAGTGGGCAGTTCGAACAGGAGGGGGTACAGTAGCAAGCTAACACGAAGAACACCAGAATTCAGTCAAAGGCCCTATTTACTCTAGTGCATTTTCGTCTTAAAATGCCTGTCGTTTACACTACTCTGACTTCTTCGATCCTCGAAAACAGAGACTTTCTAAAATGCTGCAGACACCATTTTAGTTTGAAAGCACCGCGGTTGCGTTTCAGGACCAAACGGAGACTTTTGAAAATAATGGTGTGGCCGCCCTCATTACACTACTGGAACACGACAATAACAGATCAGAGCTGCGTTTCCCCAAAAACATCGTAAACCTAAATTGAACATAGAGACAGTTGGTGGCTACGCAATCAACTTAGGCTTACAATGCTTTTAAGAAATGCAGCCCAGAGCCGTCTCTCTCAGCAGCTCTGTAACATACTAGCCACAACGACCGTGTAAACAATAACATGTATCTGCATGCTTTGCTCATGTTGTGGTCCATTTTAGTAGCCATTGTGCAATTAAACTGCATTTTTTTTTAACACTGCAGCTACCTACACACATGAGGCAACTGTTTACACATGTATGTGCATGCCCAGTGTGCATGAACGGTCATGTGGCATGCATTTTTGGACATGTAATGGAGATAGTTTCTAAAAACGCAGTGGAAACGCCAGTATACACGAGGATAATTTTCATTTTAAAATGCCACTAGTGTAAACAGGGCCTAAATTGTCATTATGCCAACATCAGAAATGTGTAGGAGAATTTATACACAATGGAACTAAAATGGCGACAGGTAAATCCAATCATTAACGAGTAACCAAGGAAACTGACAAGGAAAAAGAACATATACAGGAAACCAAACACATGAACAAAAACACAATAAAACTAAACATAACTCTGACAGCTACATCAAATGTATTTTGTCAGAATTTGCGATTATTCATCTTAGTTAAGACATTTACTGTTCTGACATTCTAAAATACATGCAAAATTGAAATGATCCTGGGAAAATGCAGTAGGGTGCGTTCACACTTGTAATGTTTGGTTCGATTAAAACGAACCCTGGTGCGATTGCTCGGTTAATGTGGTTCATTTGAGCATGTGTGAACGCGGCCATCCGAACCCTGGTGCGCACCAAACAAGCTTACCGAGACCGCTGAAAAGATGGGTCTCGGTCCGCTTCCAAACGAACTCTGGTGCGGTTCGAATGATATGAACGCAACACGGACCAAAGACATGTAAACGAACCAAAAACAGGAAGACGAGACCCTAAAATCGACAGATTCCTCACGCATGTCGGTTTTTCTCGTCATAGACGCGAATTTGCCCATGACAGGCATCAGACGCGCGTCTCCACGGAGCAGATCATTTGTGTGTATGACTGATGGATTCCCGCCGCTGTTTTGACTACTTTACACATTTTATAAGCTCTTCCCAAGTTTCTAGCTGGCCAAAATACCATCACATGCAGGCTACGCACCGCTACACACACACAACCAGCGCATTTACCTCAGCACACAGCATTGTTTTGGATGTTCGGTAAGTTCCGTCTCAAAATAGGCAACACGTCATAAAATTCGACCAATCACGTTGTGAATGTATCCCTATGCCTGAAGGTTCGGTATCTTTTGGTTCGGTGATAAAATTGCCAATCTGAATGCGTTTTTTTTCTTCTTCTTTGGTCCGGACCAAATGAACCAAACGAACCGAACTACAAGTGTGAACGCACCCTAAGTCTAAGGGGAAATTGCACTGGAATAAATGTTGAATACTAGAAAAATGTGACGTAACGAAGAATTGTATACATGGAGCAAAATCCACTCACAGGACTTATGGTCGCAGACTACTCATTCTTCAGAGCAAACTTGAGGTAATTTTTATTTGCTAGATCATAATGTAAAAGGAATGCTAAATAACAAGATATATATACTCTTATGCAACTTTTTTAGGTTATTAGCTAAAAAAATGTGGTTCATGTAAGCAAATATGGTATATTATTATTAATTATTATTAACTGTTGCAGGAGCAGCCTGTGACCCAAAATATCTGACACTATCAGAAATTTGTTGCAGGCTAAGATTCATCATATTAATGCAATTATTCGCCGTCGGCGAGCATGGCTCACTAAAGAGGGCTGATTCTTCCCCTACGATGAAAGAAACACTCTAGGATCCTTCACATTGATGAGGCCTCTTCTCTTGATATGTCATGAAATGCCTTCCGTAAATTAACTTTGTACGAGATTAACTGATCCTGCACAAGATATCTTTGTAATAAATTTTCCTTCTTCATGTGCCCCAATGCAGCTCTTACTGTTGCTGTGCTGATGCTTCTCTAAACGAACCCTGATTGAAAATCTCTTACTGTTGGGAATCACACTAAGAGTCAAATCGCTTGATTGCGCCCGTGTCTTGTTACGCAACACGACACTGCTGAGAGAGAACGGAAGGCAAATGAACTGCACATTTGTTTCAATACAGGTAAGTATAATGTCCAGCTCTATCTAGCAATTAATATTCAATATTTCACATATTCAATATTTCAATATTTGTAATTAACAGGAAAAGGGTACATTTATTACATTTTGCAGTAAATATAACCCATGCTTGTCCATGTCACACTGCTAGGGTGTTCTGGGTAATTGCTTACTGGTCGAAGTCAATAGGGTTCATCCACAACAAGTCTATTCCAATCTCTAGGATATTACTTGAGTACCTTCTTCAATGCAAGTTATAGAGATTTTAACACTCATTAAAATAGATAGTTCACCCAAAAATGAAAATTCTGTCATTATTTACTCACCCTCAAGTTGTTCCAAACCGGTATGAATTTCTTTCTTCTGCTGAGCTCGAAAGAAGATATTTTGAAGAAAGAAATTCATACAGGTTTGGAACAACTTGAGGGTCAGTGAAAGATGACAGAATTTTAATTTTTGGGTGAAATAACCCTTTAATGGCTAGGCGAATATTGTTAGAAAAGTAATTGCACACCTCAACAAGCTGCATAATTTGAGGCATCATTCATGTCTGTAGCACAAATGATGTTTTACAAGTTACTATACGTGTCTAGTACAACTAATGAGGGTTTCACAGTGTTCCTATAAGGCTGAATGGAAAATGTATGCAAATGTTTGTGTATTAATTTATCTGTGTTTATTGCTCTATCAATCAAATTGCATTGCGCATTGCATTATCTACAGGATAACATTGAGATTGACATGTTTTCATGGACCTCATTGCATATTAGACACCAGAGGAACCACAAAATGAACTGTTCTTATTGTCAGGTACATTTTAGTTTGCATCACTTTAAGATTTGGCCCTTTACTTGATTTTTAGTGGGCGTAGTCCTTCTGCCCTGCATTGGACATTGCATTGGATGTTATTGCAAAGTTCTGCCAGCAGGGTCTCCATTGAGTGTTTGTTCCATAGACTGTGGTTTGTTCCATTTAGTTCATTATGGTGTCCTGCAGTGTGTCATGCCACACTTCATCCAGAACTTTTATTTTATAATTCTTTTAATGATCATGCATGCAGTTTGGGACCTCATATTAATTGAGAGATCTTACCATTCAAATTAACTGCAAAACAGCTAAAAGGACATTGAAAATTGTGAAATATACAATTTATCGGTGTCTGTTATTCTACAGAAAATTGTTTTTGTTTTTTTTATTTCATCAATATATAACTTGCTTGGCTCTGAAACAACTTTCTTTTTCAGTGACTGTCACCAAGCAATAGTGGATAAAATCAAGTCCCATCCTACTTTTTTTTTTTCTTGTTGAATATCCTGATTACACCTAAATACATTTATTTTATTTATGTATTTATTTTTGTCATCGATTAATAAATCAACAAACTGGTCAAATTAATCCACTAATTTCAGTACCTTAACATTTTATACTTCTGTCATGGTTTTCTTTTCTCCATCATTTCTTTAATCTCTTCCTTCCTAGTCATCTGTGTTTTTCCCTCTCTGTTTCTCTCAGCATGTTCAACAGGTGTTGACCGTTTGGAATGTGTTACTGGAAGCGGCAGTAGATCTTGAGTCTGTACTAGATGAAACTCAGCAGTGGTCAGAGGTCAGAGGGCCCTCCTGAGCACTAAAACACCTGAGGCACAGCTCTTCTGTCAGAGACGTGGACCAGAGTGCATTTACTCAGGGTCAGCATTGCAGTGAACAGCAGGGCAGTAGGACTCAATTCCATTTGAAAGACCATTTCCTTTGCATGTCATAACAGAGCTATACTGGGCATTTTGGAACTGTTTGGAAATAGGTTTGTTGTCTTGTTTCTATGTCATGTGAGCTTGATTTTCAGAGATGACCTTGTTTGTGAGTCAAAGTTTAAGCCTTGTTTTAACAGGGCATTGATTTATGGAAGCCCCTGTAGCAGTCTACATCTATCTTTAGGAAGCTGGACATTTACGAGGACAATTCTGTTTGAAGGAATCAGTTTTTTTTTGGTGGGACAGCTGACCACAGCTGACCTACTGCCCTCATACTTGCTCTTCATAACACCACAGTGTCATGCCTGACATACCTGCCTGAGGTCTGCATAGACACATATTTACTTAGCTATTTAAATGAATACATACCATTGACTTGTAATGATTTTAAATAAAGATAATTATAATGATTAAACTTATCTATCTATATATAAAACTTTATATATATATATATATATATATATATATATATATATATACACACACAAAAAATAAATACTGATGCAAGCATTTCCAAAAAAACATGCTGGTACAAGTCGAGTCCAGCTGAAATATACCCAAGAGCCCTATCAGTTGAGAACTCACACTGTGGAGGGACACTGTTCAGAACATAAACGCTTAAGAAAATAACATCTGATTCCTAAACTTGAACTTGCCTACTCTAGGAATATATGGAGGAAAAAAAAAAAAAACACTGCTAACCTCAGGCTTTACATTGATTTACTGCAGATAATAATACCACAAAAAATAAGGAGAATCAGCAATGTTTGTGCTACCTCACAATGAAAGACCATACATAATCTACAGCAGCCCTAAACGGACAAAAACTCTACAGAGCGCGTTTCATCACTATGTTGTTCTTCTTCTAATCTAAATCGTTCGTATCTTTTTAGAGGCAGCTTGCATTGTCACTACGTTGAATATGCATGATGAAGAAGTAGTAGTAGTAGTTGTCTGGTTTATTAGAAGCAGAGACCGTTCTTTGTTAGAAGTAAGAAAAAACCTCATTGCTTGACTGGCTACTCTCTGCTGTCTCATACGACGGCATCTTTGTCTTGTGCCGGCCAGACGACCACCGTAGCTTCTCTATTTTGCTTTGGAAGGGAGTGGTGAGCTGCCGTTGGTTGCAGTTCACAACCTCACCACTAGATGCTGCTAAATTTTACACACTGCACCTTTAAAGGACACCATTACAGCTTTTGTACCATTTGGACTTTAAAAAAAAATGTGAAAAACGTGAAAAATTCACTCAATTCTTCTTCGATGACTGTTTAGACACTGTTTAGACACTTCCCTGAGTTTGCAAAAACAACCAAAAATCATGTTTACTGTGTAAGTCTGTGGGGCAATTTCCCTGGAGTGAATGTTGAACACTTGAAAGAGACATGATGTAACTATCCTTAACTGTTTACATGAACCAAAATCCACTTACAGGACTTATGCTGGTAATGCATAACCAGTGGATACGTTTATCTGCTTTTTAAGTGCTAAAAGGATAGCTTTACAGTTCAAATAACAAATTTTTACAGAAGAATTAACATAGCACATTAACAAAAAAACAGGCTACACGTTTTTGCTCTGTTGCGACTTCCATTGCAAGTGCATTAAAGTAAACCCAATTTTTGTTTGTTTTAACAAACTATAACATATAGTATACTATCACATATGAAAATATGTGTATTTGGTGTGCTGTCCAAGGAGAGGGCTCCGAGCTCAGAATGTGGCCTGAACATAGAGCTCTCCCCCCATCCCTGGCTGGGATAGGAATAATCGAGAGTGAGGCATATTATAATAATAAAGCATTTTATTAGCATTTTAGCCTATTGGCATATTATCACAGACATTTGAGTTCAACCAAGCCAAATGCTCTAAACATTTGAAAATGAGGTCAATGCATGGGTACAGTAGCATAAGTAATTATCTAGAGAGTGTTTCCTTTAATCTACAAAAAGGAGAAGAATTTGTGATAAAACCAGACCTTATTCTGGTGCCTGTGCAGGGAGTCCTCAACTAATTATGAAGACTTTCTTAACTTCCACATGTTTTTCCGCCCCTGAAAAATACACAGCAGCTTATGTTCTCTGACAGCTTCCCTGTCTCTGTCTGTTAACTAGACATCTGCCTGCTGACCTTTCTCCAACGATTCCTTTCCCACTTGAGTGATAGACACACACATACATACATACATACAGACACACACACACACACACACACACACACACACACACATTCATCCTAAACACCGGAGCACCCACGCACAGGAAGGGGCAGCGATGTAGACAGATTTTCTGTTTTTCCACTGCAGCTACAATTAGATCAGGTTATCTGAGGAAGGGTTGTGACTGTGGTCTTGCTATGCTGCTCTGTCGCTGAGGTAGGGGGATCTGTTTGCTGTCTTTACATTCCTGCCAGGAAGAGGTCCCACCGCTGCGTTATAGTACACAGCAGCACCATTTAAGGTCTGTTATGCTCCACTCACACACATAAGTACACACACCATCACTCTGCACCACATACTTCATACAAATGGCAATGTTACCACAGCCACATGGTACACTATCTATCTATCTATCTATCTATCTATCTATCTATCTATCTATCTATCTATCTATCTATCTATCTATCTATCTATCTATCTATCTATCTATCTATCTATCTATCTATCTATAACTAAACTGGAGTTTTGAAGGATCTGAGGAGTCTAGCGAGAAGACATTGGGATTTAACCAGGCCTGAGATGAGAAAGGAGCACCAGCATAGACTGGCTACCATCAGAGAAGCTTTTTGCTGAACTCTTGAGGAACAGTTCAGGAATAAATGGCCATATTTGACACAGGGAGAGAACTCCAAAGCTGAGACCCAGATGCGGGCAGTCTGGGAGAGGAAAGCTGACAGTCTGACATAGCAGAAGATCTTTTGGCCTACATGTTGATGGCCATGATAACACTGTCTGAGAGTAAATGAATCAGATAGTGAGTGAGCGATTCAAAGATCTGGTTGTTCACAATAAATACGGTGTACAAACTGTTCCCTAAAAGGCCAAAAAATAAAAGTGCGGGAATAGCTTGACAGACCTAATAAAAGTGATCTAAACAGCCCTTTTAAATGGAAGAGCATGAAAACATTACTGAGTTCTTGGAGAGGGAAGAGATGAGCCTTTTATTTAATCCATTGGATGGTGTCTAATAAGATGTTTCTACAAGACACCCGAGAAAGTGAAAATACCTTTGAGAACGGTGCGTTAAAACACTCCTCTAAAAATATAACATGCCTAACCCGAGGGGAGACAACAGCGTGAGAAACAGAGAGAATAAGCCAACACAGAGAGAGAAAGAGAGATGAAAGCAGGAGTCAGTTCAGTTTGTATCAACCTGAATCTCGTCATTTAAAGAATGTGAGCACAGGCCGTGTGAAGTGACAGTCGATAAAATATAAGCAGACAGAGAGACAGTAATTAGCGTGAGCTCGACTCTCTCTCTCTCTCTCGTGGGCTCTGAGCCGACTTCTACGTTGTGACATTTCTCAAGCCTTGTTTTGTAATAATGCATCTGGAAACTGCTGAGAAGGGCATCCCCGCCTCTAAGCTCAGTTTAGAAACAGAAATGTTTACATATTTATATCAACAAAGAAAAACTTTGATATGACAGTCAAAATCAAACTGTTATTACATTCTCTGAAGAAAATGTGAGTATTGCTTTAGTGCCTTCTTGATGCTGGAGTGTTTGCTAATCCATTGCCATGGTGTTCTGAATGGTTTCCAAGGGGTTTCTAGGGTAGTTGCTAGGCTGTTGACCAAGGTTTCATAGCTACATTCACACAGTTAGTGTCAGGAAGTGAAAATTTACTAACAGCTAGGACAAATTGGAAGCAGACAGGAATGCATTGGTCTGTATGGACAGATAACTGAAGTCAATCCTCTTTTAGTCTATCTATCTATCTATCTATCTATCTATCTATCTATCTATCTATCTATCTATCTATCTATCTATCTATCTATCTATCTATCTATCTATCTATCTGTCTGCCTGTCAATATCTGTCTGTCTGTCCGTCCATCCGTTCATCCATCCATCCATTCATCCATCCATCCATCCATCCATCCATCCATCCATCCATCCATCCATCCATCCATCCATCCATCCGTTCATCCATCCATCCGTTCATCCATCCATCCATCCATCCATCCATCCATCCATCCGTTCATCCATCCATCCATCCATCCATCCATCCATCCATCCATCCATCCATCCATCCATCCATCCACTGTGATTTTGCCAAGTAAGTTGATCCTGGAACAACATTCCTGTCCAAAAATGTTGTCCTACCCTATCCCTACCCCTAAACCTAACCCTACTCATAAGTTATCCCTAAAATCAGAGGGAAATGATAGGTGAATAACACTGATGTAGAAGCACCTGACCCTGGTTGTAAGTCTAAACTTGACATGAACTTTAAACTTGACCCTCAAATCAGATTGGTTGATTGTAATGTTGTTCCAGGATCAACAAAGATGCTGATCCAGGAACACGTTGTACTTGGTGAAATCACGTTCACCCTATCCATCCATCCAGACTTGACTAAGCTGCATGAATCTAGGTATCATTCATGTCTGTAGCACATATGTACAGTATGAACAATAATAATAATGTTGCATGACTTAGCAAACACCACCAATAATAAATGATCTCTGAACCCTTGATCAAGTCTGCCGTATTGACCATATCTCCTTACTGATTTCCTGTATCCCAGATTTCAGAGCATAGCTGCAGAACTGATCAATGACTGACAGAACGTCCTCTGGTCCTGGAGCTCAGAGACATCCGATTGGGTTTCACTTAGAGAGTAGGAGAGAGAGAGACTGTATAACAGGAATGGGATGAGTAATGTCTGCGCCAGCACCACCCACCAGCCCCACCCAAGCCTGTAATCCAATCAGTCCCTCAGGTGCACAGCAGTCCTGTGCTAATCACTGTGTCATCATTCGCACAGCAGGACAGCCAGAGAATTAGCTCCTATCACATCTCTGTGATCACACCAAAGACAACGGATTTTGAATCCTGCTCACTTGATAATGATAAAATAACAGGCTATAAAAACAATAAGCCAATTTAGGCTATGATTTACATGGGTTTTTCCATGGATAAATAGTAAAACACTATTAACAAAGGTAAAGCAACACACAGCTTTGTACAAAATGTAGAGTCTGAACTGTTTGTTTTATAATAGGGGTGTTCTGTGCTGTTTGGTTATGATTAAAATAAATATTATTAAACTACGTTTTCTGTGCATTGGGTGCCTTTCAAAGAAAAACAATAGATTTTTAGTCTCTCTTTTCTCTTGTTCTCTCTCTATCCCTGCATCTGAATTACAGCCCCTCTTTCATGAATGTGAAGAGGGATGTTGCTTTCATATCATGACTGGATGGTCATGAATGCACAATAGTCTACTGTATGTCCCTCAGAGTGGTCAGAAAGAAATAATGCAGCTATTGCCATAATACCAAATATATAGTATAACACTCTAAAAATTGCTGGGTTAAAAAAACCCAAGCTGGGTAAAATATGGACAAACCCAGCAGGTTGGGTTAAAGGGCACCTATTATGCCCTCTTTCACATGATGTAATATAAGTCTCTGGTCTGGTCAAGTTTCAGCTTAAAATGCCCCACAAATTTGCCCCTATTTGGGGGTGAGCAAAAACATGCCTTTTACTATATTAATATATTGCTGGCTAAAAAAATAAATCCAAAATTGGCTGAAATTACGTCACCCATTCATCAGGATGGGGATGAAGAACCGCATTGATTTTTGGGGGTTCCGGAGCCAAAATTGTTTTATCATTGTTTGAGCGTGTGGATAAAACACATTAAAACACAAACACATGTTTATTTATTTTTTAATATTAGGCCTATATTATATAGTCTGGGTATAATTATGTAGTTTATCTCAACCAATGTGATATCAGTCTTAAAACACTGCGGATAGTTAAAATACATTTTTTAAATTAAGATGTATTTTTACTGTTATTTATTGTGTCCTGGTTCAGTTTGTTGCAGCCATGATTCACTTCATAAATATAAAATATAGCCTACCTAAATATAATTCCCATTTACATAGGCTTACATTTTAACAATAGCCTATAATTCATCCCCTGGCTGAAAATGTTTTGCCATGCTATTCATTTCAAAACCCCCTTTATTTCGTATGTGTGTTGATAAGACTAACTTATTCTGTAACATTTCTATTATTTGGCTTTTAAAGTGGGCGTGGCTAACTTCTCGCCCCGCCCTCAGTCAAATCCTTGGTACAATCCAAATCAGTTCACTCATCGGTTCTGGGTCCATTCCGAATCGAGCTTGTTCGAAACAGACCTTTCGTTTCTCGGTTCAGTGAGTCGATAACTGCACGGACCGATTCAACTCTAACGAGAGAGATTGTTCAACCGATTCATTCAAGAGTTCCAAAACATGTTTAACCGATTGATAAGATCCGACTCTTCCGAAGAATGATTCATTCACAAATCGGACACGGCAAGCTGGCATATCGATCAGTGCGCGTCTACGGGTACAGTTCACAATATTGTTTCCCTCTATTGGGACTCCAGTGTAAGTGCATTTATTCAGCCTCTGTGCTTTAAAATGTCAGTATAATCGCAGTTTATGTAGAATATACAGTTTCAGATGCGGCTTCTCATCCCCCCACTTTATTCCAAAGTGAAACTCCGCCTATGGTGAAGACCCCGTGGATGAGGAGACAGTCTGTACCCGGTATGGTTTGTGTTTTTGGACGGGGATGTTTGTGACACAAGTAACCGTCAACGGGACCGACGCCGACTCCCGTTTCCAACTGTAAACACGTGGATAGATCAGCTGTTTTACACTGGAGCTTCACAACCAGAGCTTGTCTGGGCGCGTGATACAGTTTGAGAGCGCGCCTGGTTGATTTCAAGGGGATTAAAGTTTTTTTTTACTACCTCAGAATGAGTGACCTGGAGGAAGACTTTGCAAAGATTTTAATGCTGAAGGAGGAGAGGATACGAGATCTGGAAAGGCGCTTGGTGGAGCGTGAAGACGAAATCCACGAGCTGAAGAGAAAGCTGCACAAATGTCAGTCCGTTTTACCGAGCGCGCAGATCGGACCGCGGACGCACCGCGCGCAGGGAATATCAGCCGAACCGCAAACGCACCAGGATTTATCAAACCAAAGCTTTAGGAGAGTTGCCAAATCTGACAGGTGAGATTATTTCACACGTGTTTATCATATGCAACTAATGCTTGGTGGTGGTTTTGCATGTCTTGGGTAATGACTTTTAATAGTTAACACTTTGTTGGCATTATTTGATTTGATTCCATCGGTGCATCATTAAGAGTATTTGAGTTTGAGGATTCAGGACATGAATGAAAAAAACTCATGATGACAGAGCATCTTTGTGAAGCTTCAGAGAGCGGAGGAGGTGGGGGAGATAGAGTGTATCATTGATCTAAACCATCATCATCATCAGATCCCAGAGGGCTCTGAGCACAGGAAGCTTCGTGCATTATCGGCTTTTAGGGTTTGAACGTGTAGCGCCCAAGAGCCTGTCTGAGGATATTTAATACGCCATTAGAAAGTGCTTTGTTTGACCATATGCTTCCCCTCCCATCAGCCCTATCCATCTGATTCTTTGAGCATCTTTTTTTAAGATTTGTCTCAACTTACTTTCTAAGGATGGCAAAATATTATTCAGAAGTTTAGGACTTGTGCTTTTGGTTTTTCATTATTTTATTTTTATAAATTAAAATATTTTAAATTAAAGGATTAGTTCACCCCAAGATTTACTCACCCTCAAGCCATCATAGGTGTATATGACTTCCTTCTTTCCGATGAACACAATCTGAGTTATATTAATAAATATCCTTACGTGTCTAGCTTTATAATGGCAGTGAACGGGACCAACGAGTATGAGCTGAAGAAAGTGCATCCATTCATCATAAACGTATTCCACACGGCTCTGGTGGGTTAATGCCTTCTAAAGCGAAGCGATTTGTGTAAGAAAAATATCCATACTTAAGTTATAAAGTAAAATAACTAGCTTCCGCCAGACCACCTTCCATATTGAACTTACGAAAAAAAAAAGCGTAACTGACGTCAGTTTTGCTTTTTTCATAAGTTGAATACAGAAGGTGTTAGGATGTAAGCATTTTGAACTGCGAGAGGCGTTACACTTTCTTCGTAAGTTGAATACCGAAGGCGGTCTGGCGGAAGCTAGATATTTTACTTTATAACTTGTTAAAATATGAACATTTTTCATACACAAACGCATCCCTTCACTTCAGAAGGCCTTTATTAAGTATGTTTATGATGGATGGATGCACTTTCTTGAGCTTCAAACTTGTTGGTCCCATTCACTGCCATTATAAAGTTTGGACGCATCAGGATATTTATTAATATAACTCTGATTTTGTTCATCAGAAAGAAATAAGAATTCATAGGATGGCTTGAGGGTGAGTTTAATCTTGTGGTAATCTTCATTTTTAAGTGAACTAATCCTTTAAAACTAAATTTGATTATATATATATATTTTTTTTTTTTTTTTTTTGCTAACTCTTGAGTGCATCTGTATTTGCATAAATTATCCAGTGAATTTGCATGAGTCAAATCCCACCCCAGATTTGGAAATCCTTATGCTTTCCAATTTACAAATACAGGTGCTGGTCTTATAATTAGAATATCATCAAAAAGTTGATTTATTTCACTAATTCCATTCAAAAAGTGAAACTTGCATATTATATCCATTCATTACACACAGAATATATTTCAAATGTTTATTTCTTTTAATTTTGATGATTATAACTGACAACTAAGGCAAATCCCAAATTCAGTATCTCAGAAAATTAGAATATTACTTAAGACCAACACAAAAAAAGGATTTTTAGAAATCTTGGCCAATTGAAAAGTATGAACATGAAAAGTATGAGCATGTACAGCACTCAATACTTAGTTGAGGCTCCTTTTGCCTGAATTACTGCAGCAATGCGGCGTGGCATGGAGTCGATCAGTCTGTGGCACTGCTCAGGTGTTATGAGAGCCCAGGTTGCTCTGATAGTGGCCTTCAGCTCTTCTGCATTGTTGGGTCTGGCATATCGCATCTTCCTCTTCACAATACGGTTATGGTCAGGCAAGTTTGCTGGCCAATTAAGAACAGGGATACCATGGTCCTTAAACCAGATACTGGTAGCTTTGGCACTGTGTGCACTGTGCAGGTGCCAAATCCTGTTGGAAAATGAAATCTGCATTTAAAGTTGGTCAGCAGCAGGGAGCATGAAGCGCTCTAAAACTTCCTGGTATACAGCTGCGTTGACCTTGGACCTCAGAAAACACAGTGGACCAACACCAGCAGATGACATGGCACCCCAAACCATCACTGACTTTGCACTAACTTTACAATGGACCTCAAGCAACGTGGATTGTGTGCCTCTCCTCTCTTCCTCCAGACTCTGGGATCCTGATTTCCAAAGGAAATGCAAAATTTACTTTAATCAGAGAACATAACTTTGGACCACTCAGCAGCAGTCCAGTCCTTTTTGTCTTTAGACGCTTCTGACGCTGTCTGTTGTTCAAGAGTGGCTTGACACAAGGAGTGTGACAGCTGAAACCTATGTCTTGTATATGTCTGTGCGTAGTGGTTCTTGAAGCACTGACTCCAGCTGCAGTCCACTCTTTGTGAATCTCCCCCACATTTTTGAATGGGTTTTGTTTCACAATCCTCTCCAGGGTGCGGTTATCCCTATTGCTTGTACACTTTTTTCTACCACATCTTTTCCTTCCCTTCGCCTCTCTATTAATGTGCTTGGACACAGAGCTCTTTGAACAGCCAGCCTCTTTTGCAATGACCTTTTGTGTCTTGCCCTCCTTGTGCAAGGTGTCAATGGTCGTCTTTTGGACAACTGTCAAGTCAGCAGTCTTCCCCATAATTGTGTATCCTACAGAACTAGACTGAGAGACCATTTAAAGGCTTTTGCAGGTGTTTTGAGCTAATTAGCTGATTAGAGTGTGGCACCAGGTGTCTTCATTATTAATATCAATATTAAACTTTTTCACAATATTCTAATTTTCTGAGATACTGAATTTAGGATTTTCCTTAGTTGTCAGTTATAATCATCAAAATTAAAAGAAATAAACATTTGAAATATATCAGTCTGTGTGTAATGAATGAATATAATATACAAGTTTCACTTTTTGAATGGAATTGGTGAAATAAATCAACTTTTTGATGATATTCTAATTATATGACCAGCACCTGTACTTTGGGCTGAAGCTCAAAAGACCCTTCGGAAAACATCAGCATCACCTGGCATTTGATTTGCACACAGCAATGCCCACAAGAGGGCAGAAGCTCTTCTGTTGTTGTTTTCCCCTTTCATTTAAGGGCCATCACATCACCAGTAACTTATATAATAACTAATAACAAACCTAATAGTTTTATAACTGCATTTTTGGTATGCTCACCCTTAGAGAACAGTATGTGCATTTATGTGTTTGTGACCATGTGAAGTTAGTATGGAGACAGATGCGCTGGTTTAATCACTCCTACCTTAATGATTTCATTATGGAAGAAGCAGAGGGATAAAAGCTGTTTGCTTAATGAGCATTGAGACCATATGCTGATAAACAAACTTTGCCTTACGATGCTTCATCTGACCCTCAGTTTTCACTAATGATAAAAATTAAAATACTACTTTTATCACTTTGTTAGTGATGGAGAAGTGCTCTATTACAGTTCCTTATGATCACAATCCAAATTACTCTGTTATCAATATATGAAAAACAGCATAACAATTTATAATTAACAGTTACAGTTAATTGCACTTCTCTGAATTTAAATTATGCTTAACATGTACTTTCATTAGTTTACATGCATCCAAGGTCAAAAAACACTTTAATTTTCTCATAACACATCACCTAATTTCTCAAAGAGTCTGTAAACGGTTTGTTTGAAGATTCAGTCTCTCTAAACCCCACCTTTTCCCCAGTCTGTTGTGATTGGTCTTTTTCTTACAGTGTGTGTCGGAAACGACACGCCTATTACCATATCTGAATTTCAGCTCTGGGAGTTTCCTCAGCACTTGATACACAGTGATATGAATAAGAAAGGTGCTGTGGATTTTTCCATATCGATTCCATTGCGAGTCCTCGTTCTTTTGACGTGCATGCAAAGTGGATTTGCAGCACTGAAAACATTATCTTCTCGTCATGAACAACACGAGCCAAACTCTTACAGTCTCAGCTACAGCTAAAGTGTTTGAGGGCAGGTCAAAGTAAACCTTTTTTTGCGGGCAGCCAATGAAGACCATAGGCTGGAATTATGCAAATTTGTTACATTGTATGTAACAGGAAGTAGGACTGAAATTACTGACGACTCAGTTTGGCAGTTCAGAATCGATTCTTTCTTTTAGGAGACAATAATTCTGTCATGCACTTCTATCTTTAAAACTTTGCCAACCTTTTACATTCACAAACCGCTATATTAAACTCTGCATGAAAGGTAATATTTTAAGGTAGTATGTTCTGAAATGGTCATTAATATCTTTATATCAACTTTATATCAACATACACACACACACACACACACACACACACACACACACACACACACACACACACACACACACACACACACACACACACACACACACACACACACACACACACACACACACACACACACACACTCAAACACATATAGGGTTGGGGAGTAACGAAATACATGTAACTTAATTAAAAATTTAAAATACAAAATTTGAGTAACTGTATTACATTAAAGTTACATTATAAATGGGTGATAATCAAGTTACAGTTACATCCAAAAAGTATTTTAGATTACCAAAGTGATTACTTTGAATTTTAATGTCATTTATTTCATTTAAACATTAATGTAAACTGTGACGGGCAATTAATGTAAACAGCAATTGGTGATTCTCCCACTCTGACAGTCTGCAAAAGCATCCTAAGTTTCATAGCCTTGCAGAATATGCAACATTTTAATTTAATAAAATAAGAGGGATCATGAAAAATTGCATGTTATTATTTTAGTACTGTCCTGAATAAGCTATTTTACATAACAGATGTTTACTCCACAAGGCAAAATGACTAAATTTATAAAAATTGCATACCCTTGAATCTTAACTGTCCTGTCATTACCTGGATGATCCACGACTGTTTTCATGTTTTGCAATAGTTGTTTGTGAGTCCATGTAATTGTAAGGTAATTGTGACTTTTTATCTCACAATTCTGATTCTTTTCTTGCAATTCTGACTTTTTACTGGAAAATTGCATTTATATCTTACAATTCTGACTTCTTTCTTTGCAATTCAGACTTTTTTACCTCAAATTTGAGTTTATATCTCAGAATTCTGACTATATAACTCGCAATTGCAATTTTATATCATGCAATTCGGAGAAAAAAAGTCAGAATTGTGAGATAAAAATTCACAATTACCTTTTTTTGTGTTAAAAACTTATTAGTATTCCAAAGTTTTCTAAAGTATTTAGATTAAATTTCAAAACTTGGGTAATCTAACGAAATACGTTTTACATTTTAAAGCATGCATTTTGTAATCTGTAGTGAAATACATTTTAAATGTAACCTACCCAGCCCTATATGTTTAGTTCAGTACATTTGCTTTACAGTAAACTTAAGGAGTAGTCAAGACTTTGTCTCCTCAAGATTTGTGCTGGAATTATCATTAAAAGCGAGATCTTAGTGTCATCTAAAAAAAAAGAAGAAGAGCTAGTGCACTTTTAAGGGTCCCAAAGCGACAAAATGGTGGCAGATGTGAGTCTGTGGCAGAAAAGAGCAGCCACACTAGTCATGTTACAACAGATCCTCTTTCCATCGATCCACAAAGGAAGAACCCTGCAGGAAGAGTTTATTAAGGTGAAATTTAAAGCCTGTTTTTCTGGGAGAGGTCCTTTCAAGGGCAGTGACAGTGAGAAAGAGATGAAGGGACAAAAACGAGCAGCAGAAAGAAAGGAATCTTGCATTCATCATTTGTTATTTTCAGATGTTGTTTAGATGAATTGTTCTTTGTGTGTTATTTTTGACTACAATAACTATTCAAAGAATGGTAGACATCTGGGTGCTGTTGTGGGCCTTTGAGATCTTTTGACAAACGGTTTCAATTTCAGATACCAAAGATGAGGGTTTGTTTCACTCATATTCGCCTGCTAACACTGCCTTTGTGTCTCTTTAAGTTCTATCCTCAGCATTTTTTAATGTACTCTGAGTCTACAGGCCCAGAAAATTCATCCAGACCAGATTATATGGCCAACGGGGCTTAGATATACTCTGCTGTTTCGTTCATTTACAGATACAATTTCTCTTCTACTGGGCTGTGAAGTTTAACTCCTCTGTTTGTCCTACTTGTCACTCTAAGCATCATTTGCCATCACATCACTTCATTGTTCCTGTGTGTCTTTCATAGTCTGACACCAGAGGGCGCCTTATGTCCTTTTATAAACTCAATCAAACATTATGCATTTCTACTAGCTCTCCAAAGTGGAGGGAAGCTAAGCTATTTAAGCGATTTCATTAATTATGAATAGAGGTGACCGGGGCTAGTTGTCCTACAGTTTATTCCAGTGAATATTTCTCAGGAAGGCACTGTCTCTTTAGACACATACTAGAATTTTGGCAATTGATCATTTCCAGCGATATTTTCCGAATTTCAGAATGTAATCACATTATTTGGGGTAAGTTGTCACAATAGATTTAACAGCCTAGCAGGGGTGCAAATTCCAGCTCCACAGCAGTTTAGCTTCAACCCTAATTAAACACAGCTGATCTAGCTAATCAAGTCAAGTTTTTGTAAATAGTAGGGCTATTCGTCTCAGGTGATAACCAACAATAGAAATTGGTATCAATACATTCTGTTAAATGAAAACATAAAACACGTGACAACTTGAGACTCAGATCTACCTTTATAGATATAAGTATAGTTGACTTTTGCATTAATGTCTGCTGGAATGTTTTTATTGAATTCACTTGTTCAACCAACAGTTATAGCAAATATTATGAAATTTTATAAAAATAATATTATAATTTGGAACTTTAGTTTGGAATTTCTATGACTTCCTTGTGCTCA